>NC_056745.1:876606144-876906144 GCF_019279795.1 Protopterus annectens
GACAGCTATGTGGGACAACAGGAAATGTCCACAAATACTGGCTTCCCGAGAATATGCAGTAATCCCCTAGGTGACAAAACACACTGCAATATATGTGGGGGACTAACAAACTGCAGGGCCACAGGTTACATGCATGGATGTCAATGTTTGAGTCTCATATACACCTCTCAGCCTCTCCCAGCAAGTCAGCTGTACAAAGCCAGAAAGAAATGTGTGGCAAAGGCCCACAAATAGGGACAATGATGAAATAGTCCACTTACAAACTTACACAGTGATATCACAGCAGGTCTTGCAATTGCCTTAAGTCTCCAAATGGTAAGAAGTCTGAAACTCAAATGTCTGTCAAAACTGTCTAACTTTCGGTCTCTAGTGATATGCCAGTATTCTCCAAGACAAGCACAATACTATGTTAAATGGGACCAAAATGTAAAGCAAACATCTGGACAGTCAGTGGAAATGTGTACAGTTAAGAGGTATGCCTCCCACCCTCCAACACATCCCTCTTCCCATAGAAATGCAGGAACAATTATGTTTGTAGGGTAACAGCAACAGAGCACACATTCCCATGGCTGTCCCAATCAACCTGCTAACCGGTAGCATGTCCACAATATGCAGGGGTCAATAAGCTATGTATATTCATGGTTGATACTGTCAGGAGGTATGCAGCACTTACTCTTGGCTGTTGTGGCTTAGTGGTCTAAGTACAGTACTGTGGTTGACAGCGTCCATGTTTCAAGACTGTCCATGCAAACTATGTTGCATGTCAACTACACCTATGGTAGGAGTAGTACACACTGTCCAAAAGTCAATATCCGTTACTGCAGGACAGCTGAACAATTTAGGTACAGGGGGCCACACATCTGGACAGTACACAACTCAGAGTAACCTACACAGTGCCTATTAGAACAGCAGGTGTTTGAAAGTCAGTGTACTGCCAGGCTTTAAATGGATGCCTCCTTACTGTGTCAGTACTGACAACAGGTGACTGGGCACCAGCCATACACCTGGAATGACAGGGTGTCACAGAAGGACCACAAGCATGCCTCGTATATCTGTTCTGCTTGTCATAACATTGCATTTGCCTGCCAAACTACTTGAAAAACAATAAAGATTGATGTGAAAACATCAATGGCAGACAGTGGAAAAGCAGGTGTCATACCCATAAGAAAAAGCAAGCTAATACAAAACCATTCTCCAAAATGTCTACGTTTGGCACAGCAATATCAACACCCTGTCCCCATGTGTGGGCCTGTGTCTGACTGTTACATATGGGCCTATCCAGATGTCAATCTCTGACAGGTTGACAGCTATGGCCAGCATGTAGCTGTATAATAACATTGCAACACAAACAGTATGAGGACCAGAGCAGATGTATGGGGTGCAATGATGGACAACCTGCTAAACAGGTCCTGTTCTTTTGACTTCTATATCTCATAAACTGACCACAACCTACTAAGGGAGGGTATCAGTAGCTGCACACCACCACCCTCCCCTCAGAGGATGAAGACAAATATGCTGAATAGTATGCCAGTGCAATATACAAGTACCTGTACAACTGCATGGACTCAGCCATACCCAGTAGAACTAAAACCTGCTTCTCAAGGAAACAAAAACCTATGCGGTGGACATCCTCTATCAACAGGCTTTACAACAAAAGGAAGCAACTGTTGTCCAAGGGTAAAAAGGCACAAATTCCTAATTGGAAAAACTCCCTCCTTAGCCTCAATAAGCAAAGTAGATCACCAGTAAAATCCTCCAAAGTCAAATAGGAATCAAAACTAGCCTCTGAAACAAAGGCTAATCACAAAGCCTTTATTGGTTATGTCAGAAACTTCCATGGCTAACACCAAGTTTGTTCTGAATGACTTCTTAACGGTGCTGCTTACACTGAGCCTATCGACTTAGCCAAACTGCTAGCAGATAGGTTCAGTGCAAACATCACCCCCCTGTCTCCGCCCAAAGGCACATTCCACATCCTGGATACTTTCCCTGCACCTCACATCTCCGTAGATCAAGTAAGTCCCTATCCAAGACAAACAACACAGCTGCCATGGGACCCAATAGTATCCCAGGCTGTATTCTGCAACATCTCTGGCAAGAAGTAGCCTCACTATTGAGTACCCTACTCAACCATAGCTGAAGTAAATGCCTCATTCAAGCAGAGTTGAGAACTGCCATTGTCATCCCTTTGCACAAAGGTGGTGCCACTAATGACCCTGGAAACTATCGCCCCATTAGCTTGACAAGTCTGATCTGTAAGGCCATGGAGAGTATTATTATGCACATCATAAACAAGGACATCTGCAATCTCCAAGCACTTGACCATACCCAGTTCAGATTCGTCAAGGGCAGATCTTGCCTGTTGAACCTGGTTGACTTCTTTGACACTGCCACCACGCCACTGGATGAGGGAAAGTCAGTACTTTCGTACTCTGGTAACCTCCTCTGTATCTATGAACCTGTGGTCCTACAGAACACCCAGGTGACATGTATGAAGGCGAGCTGGCTGTGTCAAGGGGCATGTATGCAAGGTCACATTGTCTGCCCCCATTGTCCCTCACACACTGTTCCACGTATACACACCTGGTAAACATGTACATATACAGCTGTACCTTGGCGATGAAAAGGTCACTGTGTTTCCACTCTGCCATACTCAACTTTGGTAATGTCAGCAGCCCCACAGGCTGTACACACACACCGACACCTGGAACACAAACAGAATGCTGTATGTAAGACAACAGTAAGTCAGCTATACTAACAGCAATAATGCATCATGGCAGAAAGGTACATACACTTTGATGTGTACCCATGACAATTGCCAGCAGAAAGCACTTTACACAGCCTAACATTACCACATGTACTATATTCATCCTGTGAATCAGATCCATATTAGCATGTCCCTGCATCGATGGTATGGATAACAGGGATGTGGCACAGGTATCATCACATCCCCAGGGTGTGGTGTGGGGTTGCCAGAGGCCTAGGCTGGGCCATATAGTTGACATTATGCGTGTGTGTGCTTGGAGGGGTGGTGTTCAACTGGGCCATGGAGTGGAGCTGTGTGTGTCTGATCGTGACCTGCCTGTGATACTGATGTGTGAGTGTGTGTATGCACACAGTCAAGCCATGCGGTTGCCCTACACTGGGGTATGTTGGACAGCTGTGGACCGTACATGGCAGGATGTACAGTTCGCCATCTCCAGCCATGGTCATGAGAACTGGTTCTGCCAGGAGTGTCACTGGCTTCACCATGCACAAGGCCAGATGCAGTACTACTCCCTGATGGTGATGGCTGTCTGCTGGATCTGTGTCCTTGATGGGACAGGCCAGGACCACATGCCCATGGCCTGCTACATTGTGGTGTGGACAGCACCTTCACCTTCCCTTTGGTAGTGCTGGTTGTACTGCCACTACAGGAGTGTGAATGTGCACAGACACGCGGGCTCTCAGCTGATCTTGTTGCTGACCTACATCCATGTGTCTGATGCCCTACTCCCACCACAAGCTCAAACACAGACACTGCATGGTCGAGCAATGACAATGTCTCACCCCACTGTGTATCCACCACATCAGCAAAATGACATATGGCATCACCAGTGTTGTGGAGGTTGTCACACATGGCAGGAAGTGTTGCATTCATGACCCTGAGCATCTGTCTGGTATAGCATTCAGAATGTGCCTGTGCCTTCATGATGAACCAAAACATGCATCGGGTGACACCTGCTGTGACACCTCTGACGGGCTGGATGGGCAGCAGTTCTCCTTTAAGCACCCCTGTCAATCTGCCTGTTTGGCACCTCCCAAGCTCTCTGAATATGGCTAATGTCGACACTCACAGATGCCATAGTCACCACACTAGCCTTTTGTATGCCACCACCCTCTGACTGACCAATATCTGTGGCTGCTGGGGACTGGATATGTGTGGGCATACTGACCGTGTGCGGGGACATTGTTGGTGGAAGTGTAATGCCAACCAATGGTACAGATTCAGCCCTCAACAGCCCCAACTTTGCCCCACTATGACCACCATCATCATCAGAATCCGATAAGACACTGACATCAGGCTGTGAGGGGGAGATAACCCAACCCTCATGTTCACCTGTGAGGGGAAGACAATATATCTAAATTACTACCTGCACTATAATCTTTGCTGACACACACACACACACACACACACACACACACACACACACACACACACACACACACACACACACACACACACACACACACACACACACACACACACACACACACACACACACAGGTGAGGTGGCACAAAGACATTATATAAGACCACACTTTCTGAATGATGACATGCATGACACACATTCGGACCACAGCATATACACTCTGAACAGGCCCTCAACAACATGCACTGCAACTACATCCAGTTAATGTTGCTACTATACACCTGTGAAATATGTGAGGAATGACATTATGTGATGGACCTTCACCTAACACACGGTGCACCTGTGTACACAATACTAATGTACCCCTGTATAGCACAGTGGCAACAGCTATACAGCAGTACATGCCAATATGTTAAGACTCCTGTGAATAGGCTCCCATGATGACCAATGTGATGCACCATAGTTAACCCCACCACACGTGAACAAGAACATATTGCAATATGCCTAAGCATAACAGTTGTGTGCATGGAAAACTGGCTGCCCTCAACATGCCTATGGTATTGGTGAGCCACAACAAGACAGTTCCACACTCACCGGCTTCAGATTGCTGTTCCCGAGCCACACTAAAGGGACCTATGTAGTTGTGGGGGAGAGGTATTGTCAGCACACAAACATGTGGCATTGGTACAGGAGAATATGTGCAATCATGAATGTGTACAGTACAAGCTGTAATACTACCGAAACTGCTGACATTCACAATAGGTGTGCACTTGTGTGCATAACAAAACCCCACCCGCAAATGCAGTTTGACTTGACATATGCATCCAGGTATGCAAAGGCTGCCACTATGAATGCTATAGTATTGACGTGATGTCCACTGGGGCCTTACCTGCATGCTCCTTGGCTGTTGACTCTGTGCCCCCCACCTCCACAACATATGTAGTGATGGTTTCCTGGGAGGCGATGGCTGCACCAAGGTCTGTGAGGAACCCCTCAGTGGCTGTGAGTGCTGCTTGAGTAGCAGGCCCTCCACTTGTGCCAGTATGGTCCCTGGCCACAGCTGCAGACCTTTGCCATGCATTGTGTACCAGGTCTGTGGCACAGTGTCGGACCTGTTTATAGGTCCTGTCCCGGTGTCCCACATTGTTGACTGTTGCTACCAGTTGTGCCCACAGAGCAGTGCGTTCCTGCAAGCATTGCAGGCTCTTTCCCAACATTACCCTGTGATGGAGTCTGAGGGCATCGATGACTGCCGCAGTCTCGGAGTGCAGTACATCCCACCTGAAAGACATGAACAGGGAAACACATCACAAGACCACATACATTAGCCACCATTATGTACAGACCATGCACATCCACTTTTGCTAGCACTATCCACCTCTAACACCCACATCACACCCCTGCCATCTATCAGTACAGTATGTGTGTGGGTATTGTCAACATATTGGCATTACAGCATGCATTGCCCCCCTGATCCTGATGTTTTATGTTCTCCCCAATGAGGAACATTAATGTGCATAATCCTCCATTCATCATTCACATCACACAGCATATGCAGCAAGTGGGGACATCACAGAGGTTCCCCACTAGGGAATACCAGGCCATCAAACATCTACCATACACATATAGGCTATAAGGGCAACCTTCTATGCGGTGTCATACATACTACTCAGGAGTGACCTCACTCTGGCATGCAAGGCAATCATGGACTCCACATTGCTGTGACTACTGCACGAGTGCAAGTCATACTCCACTGTATTAACACACAAACACACACGTCACACACAATCACCCTGTGGGAGAATGGGCACCCTGTCCACATCAGGCAGGGTATCTACTTAAACATTTGCAGGGATAACCTGGTCAGATGGTTAACAGCACATACTTCCTTAGGATACCACTTGTGTTCCTGTTTAATGGGGAAATCAGCTGCTACCTGGGATACACATGGTCTGACATGTGGCCTAGCCATATAGCTGTTCAGGGCTCATAGCCGAGTAACTATAGCCAGAAGTGGCCTGACCGCTGTGACAAACTGTGTTGTTATGTGTCCACACCAGTGGCGGCTGGTGACTTCAAATCAAAGGGGGGCTGCAGGAGACAGGTGAATGGGTGGGGCCAATGGGAAGGGGTGTGGCCAACTAGAAAGGGGGTGAAGCTAGGCTCAAAACCACAAGAACTGGAACTTTAATTAAATATGCTGCCCTGGGTGCCAAATCATCATTACAAGAGTCCAATCAAGATAAAATAAAGTGTAGAAGAAAAAAAATATTTCAATGCATTGGCTACATAGCAGCTTACTTAATATCTAGATGGAAACAAAAAGGTTGTGAGGCATGAAAAAATGAATTACTTTTTAAATACATTACTGGAATACCAGTCAAAATCAAGTATAAAAAAAAACAAGCAACACTCAACTCAAACCACTTCTCCTTGCACTGCAGTTCTAACTATAATTTATATTCAGCTTTATAAAAGTACAAAGTAACATGCTGAAAGTAGCAATCTCTATGATACCCCCACTTGTAAAAATGTTTCTTATCCAAAAAAGACCTGCTGCCTGACAACTATCTACTTGTTTCATTCGGGAAAGCATGATCAAAGTAAAAAATGAACAGCAAACAAGAAACAAGCTCAAGATAAATTGTTTAAAGGATTACTGCACAGGTTATGGACCACACATGACAGATTGGAATTCTGTTTAGTTTACAGGTAAAGCCTGCAAAGATGAATGCAAGTCTCCAACAAATGTAATGAGCTTCTGAAAATACTGTAATCCTGTCCTTTATTACAAATACTGTCATATGCATTTCAAAACCTAAGGCTTATACGTTATCTAGCTATGTAAATATTCTCTGCATGGCAATAACAAAAAGGCTTTCAATGTTGGTAATTCTTTAACAGTACGCTTATTAAAGCTTACTTGCATCTTATAATCTCAGGCAAGCTTACCTGATGGTCATTAAAACATTGCTACTTAAAAACAGAGCAACAGGGCACTGTAACAGCATGCATTTTCAGAATAATAAGAAGCATAAATCAACAGTATAAAAATATGACAGAAAATTAGAACATTCTGCAAAATCAAGGACAGATGAAAAGCCACTGTCGAACTTGTGTCTACCTTGGACGGTGGAATACTCTGCACACTTACACTGCATAACTGCTCCTTGCCTTGCTTGGACACATCCAGAGTCACTACATGGGGGAGTGGGGTACAACAAGTATGTCACAATTTGAAATGTCTCTGGCTGACAGTGATGGCTCTGACACTCATACCTCTCAACCTCGGAGCAAGAAATCTTGACAAAGCCATACATTGAAGTGTGATAAAGGCCCAAAAATAAGGACAATTTTTAAATATTGCTCTTATAAACTTAGAAAGATAATAGAATAGTAGTAGGTATTGCATTAGTATGAATTTTCTGAAGGGTATGAAATCTGAAACTCAAATGTCTGTCATTATTTTCTAACTTCAATCTTTAATGATTTGCCACTAATTTGCCAGAAAACCACAATTTTATGAAAAACAAACCAAAAATGTGATGCAAAAATGTAAAATTGCCACACAATACAGCTGGGAACCTGTCAAAGAAGGGACACTTTTTTAATATTAGTACTGTTAACTTGAGCAGCTGACAAAATAAGAGAATCTCCATGCATTTCTGAAATAAAAGTAATATATAACTCTGATCATTACAGTTATTTATAATTGTAAACCCTCCACATTTTCTTCCAAAATTGCAATTTTGTGGAGGGATTATTAGGGGGAGAGCAACATTTTGAGCCAAAATTGGGGAAAGTTGAGAGGTTTGGATATTCCTAATTCTATAAAGTGATTTATTTGCATGTACCTCTCAACCTCTTAATGCAGGAAATCTGGACAAGGCCAAATATACTAGGGGAACATACAAACAATACTAAAGATTGCTCTTGTATAAACTTAGACAGTTGATAGAATAACAGGTCTTGCTTTAGCATGGATTTTTCTGAAGGTTATGAAGTCTGAAACTCAATGTCTGTCATTATTTAATGACTTCATTCCTAAATGATTTGCCAGAAAAGCACAAATTTTATGAGGAATAAACCAAAAATAAGAAGCAAAAATCTATTTATTCTGCAAAAATCTGGACAGTTAAGAGGTATATTTCAGCTGGGGCTGTCTTTAAGTTTGCTGCCCTTCCCCCCCTCACAAAATCATGGTTGAATGGAGCCTCCCCCGAAGCCATTCCAATGTCTCATTCCTTGGCTATTTCACCCTATTTACCATAAACACTGTAATGTGCATACTGCTTTACTTCTCCGATGATTTGGATTTCACTTGAAAGTTTCATTTTGCATTTTACAGCACAAACACTAATAGACATATGCTAAACAAAGCAATGCAGTCTCACAATGAAAATACACTTAGCATTAAAACTTCTCTGCCCTTGAAACTCACATTCATTGAAACAGCATTGAAACCCACATTCACAGAAAATACATTTTGTCAGTGGCAGATAAAGATTAACTTTGGGCTGTTTTCAAATCATAGGCCCCTTGCACACGAAACATACATGTTCTTTGATACACCTTCCTGATTGTATTAAACTATATTCCTTGCACAATACAGTACAGTTGTTAGAGGACATTTTAAATGTATTGGTTTGAACATTTTTCCAGTTAATGAAACAAAATGCATGCACCAATAATGACAAAACTGCCCAATTCAGAATATTTCCATCATAAAAGTTTACTCAAACGTTTACACCCCATTAACATCAGTAAATATGCACAATCTCTGAAGAAGTAAAAGTCGTTTAAATAATTCCACATTAAAGAGATCTGTAACTAATTAAGAGGTTGCTGTTAGCAAACAACTTTATATTTCATTTATTCATCTACAAATAAAGTGCCTGTTGCCCTTGAGGAATAAATTGCCTATGTTACATTAAATAAATGATAAGCTAGTAATATTGCAATAGGGAATGGATGGCAAACTGATAACAGGTTCATCGTTATTAGGTATCTTTGCCAAAAAGGACTGTAGCATCGACTCCCTTTACAGCATAGTACAGTATCTGCAATCCACCTACATACTGTGGGAGTAGAACCCATAGTCTTCAGCATCAAAAGCAACTACATTACCTGTTGTGCTATTAACAATGCAAGCAGATGCCACATACACAGCACTAAACTTCTTTTGCCCTGCAACTCTCAACTCCTTGTAAAATCTACTCGACAATCAGCTGTATCTCTGAACTTTGCAGCACAAAAAATCTGGAAAAAGCCAACATTTATTGGGGGGGGGGCAAAAGCCCAAAACCAGGGACACATTTTAAACATTGCTTGTATAATCTTGGAAAGTTGCTAGAATAAAATGCTGTGTTACCACCATACATTTCACTGCTAAGTCTTGAACCCAGGACACTGTGCACAACAGTGAACGCAACATACCACTATGCCAAATCAGCTGTTTTGTGAAAGAGAGGAGGACTGAAACTTAAATGGCTACCATTTAGTGAATTCAGTCTTCACCATAGCTGTCAACCTCTTAGCACAAAACACCTGGGCAAAGCCAGTAATCGGGGGAATATAGCCCCCAAACATATTCAGTGAATTCAGTTCTCACCATAGCTCTCAACCTTAGCACAAAAACCTGGATGAAGCCAATAATTAGGGAATACAGTCCCAAAAATAGGGACAAATTTCAAATATCCATCTTATAAACTTAGAAAATTGCTAGAATAAAAAGGTTTTGTGTTACCATGTACTTTCTGAAGAAAATTAAGTCTGAAATTCAAATGCCTATCATTTTTATTTATTTAACATTTGTTAACCAGGAAAGTCTGACTTGGAACAAAAGCCAATTTTCAGCAGAGGCCCAGCGAGAAACATTCCAGGCAGATGTCTTTGTAAGATGGGAGGACATCAGAGCACCCAGAGGAAACCCACACAAACACAGGGTGGACATGCAGACTCCACACAGAATGCACCCCAGCCAAGAAGCAAACCAGAGAACCTCTAGCTGTTAAGCAATAATGTGACCACTACACCATCAGCTATGTAAAGAAACAAAAATACAGAAACCACAGATTTTATGAGGAACAGAGCAGAACAAATATGAGGCAAAAATCTGCAAAGTTTTTACAAATGGTGGTGAGTAGGGAATTCAGGCTCTTGCTACCTGCACCTAAGGTACAGGGTTCAAGCCTGAGGTATTCTCTAACCACCACCATGTATCCTGAGTTCTCTCTAGCCAGCAGTATACAGGAACTGGGGCATCAAACACACACACACACACACACACACACACACACACACACACACACACACACACACCAGTTGTACCTGCTTCAATGTCCTCAGTCCCCGAACACACACACACACCAGTTGTACCTGCTTCAATGTTCTCAGTCCCTGAACACACACACACACCAGTTGTACCTGCTTCAATGTCCTCAGTCTCCAAACACACACAAACACACATTTCAGTTGTACCTTCTTCAATGTCCTCAGTCCTCGAGTTTGTCCACAGCAGCTTCAGTTGTATGACCTCAGTCCTGCCCAGCGCAAGCAATGTAAAATGTCTTCTCAGCTGGCTTCCCCATGAGAGTAGGCTCCAGCCAGCAGATGTTGCAGTCTGTCTCTCTTCTGTTCTATGCGGTCATCACCACATAGACTTCTGGGCATCAGTCCTGCAGAGATGCCTTCTCCCTATCCGGACTGATGTGCCAGCAGTCTGGAGTCCTGTGAGTTCCAGGACTCGCAATTTTTTATTTTTTTTCTTTCCTTTCCACAGCTGGGGGGGGGGCTTCAGTCCTGCAGCACGAGCTGCCCCTGGTCCACACACATCACTGCCATAGACTGGTGGATGTCCCCTATGGGCTACGTTACAGTACCACGCATCAAGCCTACATCCAACAATAGGTGGGTGCTACTACAGGTGCATGTGGACATTCCAGGAACATCTGGGGTACACAATAACAGACAGCGGTGCATATGTGGTGTAGGGTGACCTCCTCATACGTATCTGACATCTGCAGTACCAAGATGTTTGCAAAATGGGTACATGTGCCTGATAGATGTAGACCCCCCTGCCAGACACGTGTATTCCCACACAACATAGGTTCATAGGTTCACAGGTGTGTACTAGGCTAATAGCACTGGAGCCTTTAGAAGCCTAGCCCATAGAAGTGCCCTGGCATCATGCCGCCCAATGTTAGTTCCCAGTGCCTCTATCGAGTAGAGCCACTGGAGTGATCCCCTGGGTGAACTTTCTATTTCCCATCCATTCATCAAGATTTCTCTTGAAGAGGGCCAGTGAGGTGCTCTGCTTGACATATATGGGAAGTCTATTCCAGAGCATAGGCAGTCTCTGGGTTATGAATCTGTCCTTCCCGCGTGTTCTGTTGACTGTGGTAATGAGACTGAGATCTCTGGAGCATGTGGTGCAGTGAGATTGGGATTTCTTTAGATGTAGCATTTCTAACAGAGCTGGGTCAGACATGGCTTTGTAAGTCAAGCAGAGATCGCCTCTTACTAGACGATATGTGACAGAATAGCTGGAGTTTTTTGAGTCTGTCCATGCAGGATCCTCTTTGTGAGGTACTTTTGTGGCCTCTCCAGCTGTTGCAGGTGTTTAGTAAGGTACATGCCAAATGGGGCATTATACTTGATGATTGGTCTAATAAAGGAAGAGTAGTGCCACACAGAAGGACGTTCTGACCACAATGACAATGTGGTGGTCGAAGGAGAGGTTGCTGTCAACCTGTGTCCCCAGATTTCTTATAACGCCTTCAATGCTCAGTGGGCTCCCATCAGTGTGGTAATTAGTGGGAACTGAGTTTTTCCCAAAGGGGATGACAACACATTTTTTGGAATTAAGCTTAAGGCCATGGTTTTGACACCAGTCAATGGTCTCAGTGAGGCCTTTCTGTAAGATGTCTGTATCACTTGAGGAGTTAATAATGGCTCCCAGCTTGCAGTCATCTGCGAACTTGGCCAGCCAGAGTCTCTCTATGTTGGCCTGGATTTCAGAGAAGTAGATGCCAAACAGGAGAAGACCTAGGACTGATCCCTGGGGGACTCCACTCATGACTGGTCTGCAGTCTGACTTGGAGTCTGCTACTTTCACACTGTGGGTTCTATCTGTGAGCCAATTTGCAACCCACCTGGTGGTATAGGGGTTGATGCCTACATTGGTGAGTTTATCAATAATTCCTGAGTGAGGAATGGTATCAAAGGCCTTGGCTAAATTGAGGTAAGCTGCATGAACTACCTTACCCTCATCCACAGCTCTGGTGACTGACTCAAAGAAGTCGGCCAGGTTGAGCAGGCATGATCTCCCTTTCACAAAACCAAATTGCGTAGGATCCAGAGTTTGGAGATTACCTATATCCTTGTTAATTAGGTCCATGATGATGCACTCCATAGCCTTACATATCAGACTCATAAGGCTAATGGAGCGATAATTCCCAGGGTCTGTAGTCATTCCCCCTTTATGGAGAGGGATGACTGAAGCAGTGTGCCATTCAATAGGGACACAGCATGAGGTGAGGCTGTGAGTAAACAGGGCACACAGATGTAGTACTAGTTCACTTTGTAGTTCATGTAGAACACAGCCAGGGATATATCAGGCCCCATGGAAGCTGTATTCTTGGCCTTGGACAATGCAGCTTCAACCTGTGCTGCAGTAATGCTGGGTGCCTGGCATTCTTCCAGTATTGTGACTGGTCCTTCGGGGGGGTGGGGAGAGGAGTAAGGTTGGCACTGAATATGTTGGCCAGTATGTTGGCAATATTTGTTGGCTCAGTATAGGAGGTACCATTGTGCAGTAACTCAGAGCAAATCTGGACATTGCCATGGAGATTTTTGATATAACTATAGAAGGCTTTGTGGTTGTTTTTAGTGACTGACGCAGTTCTGCCTTCATAGGTGGCTTTAGAGGATTTGATGAGGGATCTCAACTTTTTGAGGTTAATAAGGGAGTTTTTCCAGTCTTGGACAGTTTCTTCCTTCTGTTGTAGAGTTTATTAATGGCAGTGGACCACCAGATTGGCTTCCTTTTTTTGGAGGAGAATGTCTTGGTTCTGTTGGGTATGGCTAGTTCCATGCATTTATGTACGTGCTTCTACAGTGCATTGGTGTATGATTTGGTGGTCCTGCATCTACTTTCCATTGGCATGGGTGCCATGAAGTTAGCCACGTCTGTTTTTAGGACTCCAAAGTCAGCTTTGGAGAAGTTTTTCATGGCAGTTACCTTTGCAGGGGGTTTGGATGAGATGTGGATTTCCATGGTAATTAGTTTGTGGTCGGATCTAACCAGGGAGGATCTGACTATTGGTGTAGAGCAACAGTTGTCCATGTTAGTAATAACCAGGTCAAGGATGTTGCTTCCTCTAGTGGGAGTAAAAATTAGTTGGTCCAAGGCATTGGAAATCATGTATTCCAGGGAGTGTTGGGCCGTTGCATTGGTGCATGAATAGTTTTCCCAGTTGAAGGAGGAGTAGTTGAAGTTGCCTAGTATGAGGGTGCTGGGTTGGACCCTAATAAATTCCAGCGTGCTTAGGAACATGGAGTGAGATGCTTGGGACATGGTTGGGGATCTACAGCAGGCTATTACTTGAATCACCATCTTACCCAATGTTAGTTGTACCTGAGGTATCTCAGATGCATTATGCTGGGTTACTAGTCTGGAGGTATGCATATCCTTTATGAATATGGAGACACCACCACCTTTTGAGCTTTGGTCCATGTTCTGGGGCCAAAAGGTGTGAAATGAATTATAGCCTGCTAGTGCAGGGCTGCTTTCTGCCGCTTTAAAACCAGGTCTCCGTTACAGCACAAATGTTGATATTCTCCATTTTGAGGAGTGCTTTGAGCAAGTGCATCTTGAGATTTAGACTTCTAGCGTTGAGCAGCATGACCTTTGGATTGCATTTATTTGTAGCTGTTACGGTGGTAATTTGGTCTTTGGAACAGCACCTAAAAAAGGCACTATAGGTGTGGCAAGAGCCTGAGCCAGTACCCGGAAACCCAGGGGTGACAGATGCAGGCCATTTCTGGCAAAGCATCAAGGTCTGTCAATCATGTCATCCCAAGCAGACAGATACTGAATCCTCTTAGAATGACACCAGAAACTTAGCCAACTGTTGAAGTCAATAATTTTCTGCTTGTACTGCGGTATCATTCTGGGGGATGGTAGGATGCTGCCCAGGGCTAGGGTCATACCTGCCTGGGCTAAATAATCAGAGAGCTCCACCATGTCTCTTTTCATGTACTCCCAGGGAGGTGCATCTCAGGTCATTCACACCCACATGGACAATGACAGTGTCATACTTGTACTTGTTGTGGAGTGACCTGAGTGCATGTGTTACGTGGCGAATTCTGGCACCTGATAGGCAGCTGACTGTTACCTTCCCCTTATTCAGCCTAATGAGTAGGACATCTGTGTGCCTCACTATTGAGTCACCTATGATTAATGTATTGGGCAAGTTTATTTCCCTTAGGGGCTTAGGTTGAGGGGCCCACTGTGTAGGTGAGGTATGTGCCTTGTGGTTTGCGCTGTTTTGTGGAGGTCGAGTGCATTTCTGCCTTGGAGGTCTCGGCTGTTTGGCTAGATTTTTTTGAGAGCCTGTGCAAAGGTGGGTGTCTGGTTTGCGTTTTTATGTGAGAGCTGTGATGGTTGGTGTTCTGGAGGGCTATGTGTTCCATGTGGTGTGGCGCAGGTGTTGACCTTCTCCTCTTGACCAGCTTTTCCGGTCTTGGCTGGTGAGTGCGTGGCTTCCAATTTAGAGACATAAGTGCATCTCTCACAAGTCTGAATGTTGGGAGGTAAGAAGAGAGGGTTGTCTGTGTACATGAGGCAGTTGCTACACTGCCTCAGGATGCCCAAGTTCACTGGGTTAATATGAGAAAGCACAGGGAACTGTCCTTTAGACATGCTAGGAGGGATGGTCATCATTACTAAGAACTAGAGCTGTTTCCTTATAGGACATCTAGTGCTGATAGCTCTTATGTGTGTTACAATAATTGCTACAAAAAGTCTGATGAAGTGCTAGGTAAATAAGCTAATTAAAGTGTAAGAAAGAAGAGATCTAGCAAGATCTAAGGGAAAAAATTGAAGAGCAGACTTTCTGGCACTGGTAATAGTTTACCTCAGCTTAGTGACGCTGCATGGCACGCAAACCATGCAAACACCAGGTCGACAACACATGATGGTTGTCCACAGAGTTTGGGGAATGCGTCTGTGACATGCCAGACCCCTGGGGACACAGCAATGGTACATGAATATCTAGTACTGTATCCATTCCCTTACGTCACATGCTCAGTATGTATGCACTGCTGCTGAGCTAGAGCCAGCATCCCCCACTACTAGTACCTATAACCTGCTGACCTGCTGCAGGATGGCAGACTGAGAGGGGCTCAAGGATGGTACATGTGATATGCCAGCTGTATCCACCAATACATACTGTCAGTGACACGCCCCTGCACTGGCCCAGTAATCAAGGAGCCTCAATCCTCACTACTACCACCAGTGAGAGACGTACACAATGGGAGGATGACAAATACACACACAGTAAAGTACAATTACCCTTCAGAGCACACAGAGATCATGGTCAGTCTGGGGCTGGTTTCGCCATCTCTCTCCAGATCCCCAGTAAGACTCCCCACTAGCACAGCTATATGGTTAACATCTCAGCAGAGTGCCCAAGCCAAAACATCCATCACCCTCTCTTTCCAACCTATGCTTTGTGTCCCTGCCCAAGTAGCTGATACACACACACACACACACACACACACACACACACACACACACACACACACACACACACACACACACACACACACACACACACACACACACACACACACACACACACACACACACACACACACACACACACACACACACACCCTCCTGGGAAAGGCTGGCACAGGTTTATCAGCTATGGCCCATTTTGCTCACACTTAAAGGTAGTTCCAACTACACAATCTAGCTCTTTATCAGCTACTGTAAGGCCCTTACCAAAGGATGATGAATCCTACTGTGTGATGTGCCTATTAGCCAAATGATGTGTGACCAAGACCAAGCCTATTGGAGTGGGCTATACAGTGTCACAGAATGCACATGCAAGCACACTAAGAGCTTACTTAGTTCTACACAGACTAGACACAATTACAAGGTTTACCTATATTTAAAAATAACTAATAAAGGAAAAAGACAATACTCAATCAATACAGTAACTACAGAGTTCAGACTCACAGGGAATAATTTCAGACAACATTGCAGGATAGTCTGAAATAATTACAGCAAACATCTCTATCTCTAATGTTTACGAATTTAAGAAAACGCTTAAATTACACCTAAATAGTTCCTGGTCTTGTCTTTGTAATCATCCAACCTGAACCCCTCCCCTTAACTAGGTCTTCTTTCTGCTACATTCAAGTCAATTCTCTGTTCCTTCTTCCTTATCTGTTCCCCTATCTTTCTTACGTCTAGTATTATTCTTGCTCTTACTTCTTCTTACATTGTCTTTTTCTTGTAAAATACTTCTTACATTGTCTTTTTCTTTTAAACTTTTTGTCATGAGCTGTAACATTTTATTTATACTGATGTTATATTGTAATATTCTTGTAAATACTTTTCATGTATTTTTACTGTTACATTTTTTATGTTTATGATTTAACTGGAGATTTTCTCCCCGGGCCTCCACTGAAAAAAGGCTATACCCAGTTGGACCATCCTGGTAAACAAATGTCAAATAAATAAATAAATAAATCTATGGTAATAGATTCATAGATTCATAGGATGATACAAGGCTATTGGGCTGGAGGCCCTTATAGGCCTAGCCAAGAATTATGCCGATGTTCCTTCAAAGTCAGCACCTGTTTTCCCTGTCCAGCAGGAACACAGGTGGGATCCCAGGGGTGTACATTCTGTTTCCCATCCAGTCGTCCAGATTCCTCTTAAAGAGGCCTAGAGAGGTACTCTGCATGACATGGAGAAGGACTCTATCCCACAGACAGCTGAGTCTTTAGGACACAAATCTATCCCGCAAACAAGTTCTATTCATGTCACAGACCAGGTTAAAGCCTTGTGTACAGGTTGCATGAGTTTAGTTTGTCTTACGGATATGCAGCAACTCCAACAAGGCTGGGTCAGACATGGCCTTGTATGCTAGACACAGGTCACCACTGAGCAGTCTGTATGAGACTGAGTAGAGGGACAGGGATTTTAGCCTATCTGTATAGGATAGGTGTTTGAGACCCTGAATTTTCCTGTTCAGGAACCTCTGTGGTCTCTCCAACTGCTGCATGTGCATGGCAAGGTTCATGCCGAAGGGGGCATTGTACTCAATAATGGGTCTGATAAGGGAGGAATACAGGGATGTTATGACCTCCATGTTCCTGGATGACATACCCTGATTTATGAGGTGGGCCATGTAGACAGCCTTCTGTCAATGGGGGCAACGTGTTGGTCAAAACTTAGGTTGCTATCAACCTAGGTGCCCATGTACCTCAAGACTGATTGCATGCTTAGTACATTGTTATTAATGTCACAAGTAGTGGGGATGACAATTTCCCCAAAGGAGATAATGATGCATTTCTCAGCATTCATTTTGGGGCCATGCTTCTGACACCAGTCAGTTTGGCTAAGGTCCTCTTGGAGGATGTTCACATCACTAGGGGAATTTAAGACAGCACCCAGCTTGCAGTCATCTGCACACTTGGTCAGCCACAGACCACTGGTTGTGGCTTGCACCTCAGAAAAGTACATGCCAAACATTAGAGGCTCCAAGACTGATCATTGGGGTACACCGCTCATTATGGGTCTACTACTAGAGGTGGATTCCTCTACTTTGACTGAATGGGTTCTATCAGTGAGCCAGTTAGCTACCCATCCGGTAACATGTGGGCTGATACCTAGCTGGGAGGGTTTATGTATTATGCCCGAGTGTGGAATAGTGTCAAAGGCTTTGGCTAGGTCAAGGTAGGCACTGTGCACTGTCTTCCCCTTGTCCATGGCTTTGGTGACTGTTTTGAAGAAGTCAACCATGTTTAACAGCTGTGATCTCCCTTTGACAAAACCAAAGTGTGTGGGGCTACAGCGTTTCGAGGTTGCCAATATCCTTGTTTATAAGGTCCATGATAACGCATTCCATGGTCTTGCAGATCAGTCTAGTTAGGCTGATGGGCCTATAATTGCATGGGTCAGTGGATGCTCCACCTTTGTGTAGAGGGAAGACAGTGGCTGCCCTCCATGCAGCTGGGATGAAGCTGATGCTCAGGCTGTGGTTGAATAGGGTGTCTAATGGAGCTGAGCTCTCATGCCCGAGTTTATGTAGGATACAGGCAGGGATGTTATCAGGTCCCATGGAGACTTTATTTTTTGCTTTTGAGAGGGCATGAAGGACCTGCTCCATGGTGATGAGGGGAGAGGGGCAGGTGCTGAGGATGTCCTGGTGTACTGATGGTGGGGGCAGGGGGGGTGTTTTCACTGAACCTGTCTGCCAGCAGGTTGGCTATATCTATGGTATTTGTTTATGTGGTGTTATTGACCACCAGTTTAGAGCAGATTTGGGTGTTGCCTTTGAGACTGCAGACATAAATGAAGAAGGCCTTGTGATTGTCCTTGGTGGATGTGGCCAATTTGGACTTGAAGTTAGCCTTACAGGATTTCACCAGTGACCTTATTTGCTTGTTCAAACAATGGGGAGATTGTTTCAAACTTGGCACCTGCTCCTTATTGGCCCTTGACAGCAATTACCTCCTTCTATGATAGACTTTGTTTATTCCTGCTGTCCACCAGACCGGTTTACTCTTCCTTGAGGAAGATGATTTGGTCCTGTCAGGTATTGCTGAGTCCATACAGCTATGTAGGTGCTTATATATTTTCCTGGTGTAGGCTTGGACATTAGTGCTAGTTCCGAATGAAGGGACAATGGCTGTGCAGCTCCGTATACCTGCTCTGAGGAGACTGCAGTCAGCTTCAGACATGTTTTTTCGTGTGACCCAGACAAAGGGGGGGGGTTCAGGGGAGATAGTGACTTCAAAACTGATTGCTTTATGGTGGGATCTTACTAAGGAGGATGACACTGTAGGAGTGCTACAGTGGCTATTCATGTTTTTTAGGAGCAGGTACAAGATATTTTCTTGTAGGGGTGTCGACCAGCTGATCCAATGCATTGCCTTTGATGAAGTTGTAGAATCTCTGGCCATTTATGTTTGGGCTAGAATAGGTCCTGCACTCTATGGTTCGGTAGTTAAGGTCACCCAGGATCAGGGTAAAGGGTTGAATCTTGATGGACTGAGGTACATCCAGATAGATGGAGTGGATGTCCTGAGTCATGGTTGGGGGCATGGGTGCCGGAACCACAGAGCGAGGGGTGCCCCCCCCCCACACTTTTGCAGTACTTGCAACGTCCCGAATAACATGTGCAATTGAGTAAGTATGCCACGTGCCATTTGAATACAACAGCAGGAGAGGATTTACCATTCGAATACAGCAGCAGGAAAGGATTTACTGTTCAGGCAGGGGATGACAGATGGATTTATTAACTGCAGAGTCAGAGCCATGCAGATTCGGAGTCCGAATACAGCCAGCAGGATTTACCGTTCGGGCGGGCAGATTTCTTTATGGCAGAAATGTTCGGGCTGAAGGTACTGGTGTGTGTTTTGTGTGTGTGTGTGTGTGTGTGTGTGTGTGTGTGTGTGTGTCCACACCACTCATCAAAGGCTATAAAGCTTCCCTAAATACATAGATTCTTATGTTCTGTTAGGTGCTTATTATTACCTTTGGCATTTCTTACATTGCTAGTTTTATTATCATGAAATGCTTGGCTTGGCATAACTGCAAGTTCCATAAGTAGACTTCCCATTGCTTTAACTGATTTATACTTGTTAAACACTTCTAACATATGCAAAGTAGAAAAGTAACACAGAAGCAAAGAAATGAGGAAGAAGCAACATCAATTTACTTTACGAAACGCGAGATCAATCACTGTTAATTGAACCAACACAAAATAGGTGACCATTTATTAAAAAGTATTATTTAATTTATTTAAAGGGGGAATATAGTACTAGGAGCAGAAAGGCAAACAGAGACTCTGAAATATCACAGTAATAAAATAATTTAATTTTTTTTCAAAGATTACATAACGATATTTGCCATCCATCAGTAAATGCAGCATATTAATTTATGTCGGGAAGCAAATGATAATGAAGTTCAGATGTGACACTTTAAAAAGCAACTCCCTAATGTGATGAAAAGCTTAAAAAGCTGGGCATGACATCAGTTATTTTTAGAAGTTTATCCATTTACTTTTTATTCCTCAGTATTAATGTTACAACACTCGACTGTTATTCTGTTCAGTGCTGAACATAATGCATCAGCAATTTAAGTAAGACATACCTGGCATGCCAGATAGTACAAATAGAAAAGAACAGAATACTTTACTAATACACCTTTTCTTTTCATTTCCTGACTTTATTCCACATAGTTCATCTTGGAACTGCAGTGGTGGTGCTGCGGTAGCTTTGTCGCCTCACAGTTAGACGTTGCCTGTTCGATTCCAGTTACAGCATCTTCTGTGTGGCGACATGCGTGAATGGGCGTTCCTTCATTGAAGGTTGTGCATTAGGCCCGGCAAGCCAGCACGTAAAAATCTACTGCCAATCATTAGCGGACCAGAGTTCCGCTGTGGCGACCCCTAACCGGGAAAAGCCGAAAGACACACACACATTCCACATAGTTCATCTTCATGAGTCTTGATGTTACCTTCTTAATTTGATTTTAATCTCTGTCAGAGGTGAAACAATGTGTACTTATCATTTTTGACAGTGCTTAGAATTGTGTGTGTCTAACAGGATACATCCAGTGGCTAGAGGTACACAGGCTCAAGCCCTGCACCTTGGGTCCAGGTAAAAGGAGCCTAAAGTCCCTAGCCACCATCACTTGTGAAAGTATGCCTCACATTTTTATTTTGTTCTGTTCCTCATTAAATCTCTGGTTTTCGGGAGCAGTAAAACAAAACTTTTTATGCTAGCAATTTTCTACGTTTTTAAGATCAGTATTTGAAATGTGTCCCTATTTTGGGGCTGTATTCCCCCATTACTGGCTTTGTTCTGTATTTTTGTGCTAGGAGGTTGAGAGCTATGGTGATGAGTGAGAATTAAATTCACTAAATGATAGCCATTTAAGTTTGTCTTCCTGTCTTTCAGGAAACTGCTGATTTAGCTTAGTGGTATGTTGCTCTGACTGTAGTGCACAGTGTTATGGGTTCAAGACTTGGCAGTGAAATGTTAGCTTAGTGGTATGTTGCTCTGACTGTAGTGCAGTGTTCTGGGTTCAAGACTTTTATAGTGAAATGTACAGTGGTAACATAACATTTTATGCAAGCAACTTTCCAAAATTATACAAGCAATGTTTAAAATGTGTCCCTGGAGTTTGGCCTTTTGCCCCCCCCCCCCAATTGAAAATAAGTGCAAGAAGCTGTGCAACATGCCTATGGCTTACACTACTGTGATTCTGTATTTGTGTATATATATATATATATATATATATATATATATATATATATATATATATATATATATATATATACATATATATAATATATATTGTGTGTGGAAGTAGACTGTTATCACAGAAATATTCTGAATAGGGCAGTTTTGTTGTTATTGGTGCATGCATTTTGCTTCATTGCCTACTGGAAAAATGTTCAAACAATAAATTGTTATCATGGAAATGTTCTGAATAGGGCAGTTTTGTCGTTAATGGTGCATGCATTTTGCTTCATTGCCTACTGGAAAAATGTTCAAACAATACATTTAAAATGCGCTCTAACTTTAGTCTAACAAGTGCGCTGTATTATACAAGGAATATAATTTAATAAAGTCAAGAAGGTGTATCAAAGAACGCATGTATGTTTCTTGTTTTGTGCACAAGGGGCCTCTGATTTGAAAACAGCCCAAAGGTAACCTTTATCCACCACTGGCCAGATGCATTTTCTTTGGATGTGGTGTGAGTTTTAATGCTGTTTCAATGATTGTGAGTTTCAAGGGCAGAGAAGTTTTAATGCCAAGTCTATTTTCATTGTGGGACAGTATTGTTTTGTTTAGCAGATATCTGTTAGTGTTTGTGCATTGCGCTATAAAATGTAAAAAAAAAATAAAATCCAGAAATGCAACTTGGATTTAAGGTTGGGCAATAGAAAATGTACTCCAGGATTGCCCCTCATGCCACTAATGAATACAGGCAGTTCCTAAATGCTGCATCCCTTATATGGGTCCCCTCAAATTATCTATGGAATGATCACAGTTATTCTCACTAGGGCTAATATACAATTATCAGCCATGGGATAGGTAAGACCAATCAGAAAATGTTAATTTAAGAATCAAGCACCAAAAGGGAATTGGCTAAGCTTAAAAAGTCCTCCAAATGAATCTATGTTGTGGTAGTAAATAGTTATAAAAATTGCCCTTTTTAGATCACTAAGTGCCCCTCTCACCCTCCACCCCCCCCCCCAATCTTCAACAGCTTCCGGCACCTTTGGTTGGGGGTCTGTAGCTCGCTATGATTTGAATATATGTTTTGCAACAATTAACTGCACTTGCAGTGTCTCCTGTGCGTCATACTGTTTGACCAGCCTAGAGGTGTGTATGACTTTGATAAATATTGGAACTCAACCTCCTTTGGCTTTGTAGCCCTCCATTTGATGTCTGAAAGTATGGTAGGATGAGTAACCTGGTAAGGTTGGGATGCTCTTCACAGCTTTGAACCAGGTTCCAGTGACTGCAAAAATGTCAGCATCCTCAAGGGCAAGGAATGCTTGCAATGAGTGCAGTTTCATGCTAAAACTCCTAGCATTTAGCAGCATGACCTTTAACTTCGTTTATAAGAATTATTAATGTTGGTAATACTGTGATCATGACTTTGGCTAAAAAAAGGCACTATGGGGAGGCAGGGGCCTTTGTCAGAAGCCTAATGCCCAGTGGAGACAGATGAAGGCCATCTGTGGCAAAGCATCATGGTCTGTCAGTCATGTACTGGCCTTTGAGACAGCAAGGTGTGACGATTGGAGAGAGATGAGCGAAGGCTGCCAGCCTATTCAAACAGAATTTGATATATAATTCTGGCATTTGTAAATAAATGTAAAATACAGGCTCTTGTTTTTAAATGTAAGAAAACATTGTAAAATGTGAACTTCAAGATTGTTGCAACATTAAAAAAACAACTGGAAGCACTTGAAAGTACCCACAAAAAACCGAACAAGTGCTGTAAGCCAAAGAAAACTGCAAAACCACGAGTCCACTTCGAAACTTTTAATAAACCAACTCCACAGACCATACACATAGTCATAAGGCCTTTGAGTTTATCAATTTTAACCACATAAGTCTCTCCTTCTTGTCTGTCCAAACCAACGTGTGTATCCATACCAAAGTCTATATTCTTATTCAACCAGTCTCTAGTGCTGATATGGATAGAACAATCAGTACCTTTGCTTAAGTCCGTACGAGTCGGTTTCTTCCGTTGAGCCCCTGCAGCTGTTCCACGATGCTCATTAATCACTTCAGTCCCTTCAGATTCCACACCCAGAATGTTAGGAGTAATTAGAGGATTGAAATTAGTTGCTGAGCCCTCGGAAAAGTCGCCGGCGTCATCTTCTTCGCCCATAAGCTGCCTCTTCCGTTTGCTTCTACTGTTAGGCTGTTGCACATCCTCGAACACAGGTTCTTCTTGTTGCAACATTGCCATCTGCTGTAAGGAAAACCAAGCCAAGTATTTCAAATGTGTCGTTTTAAGTTGAAAAGATCTTATGAATCTCTTTAATGTTAGAATTCGGCTCCAGGGCAGCTGGATGAAGCTTTCATGCCCATTGT
Source organism: Protopterus annectens (assembly GCF_019279795.1). Taxonomy (NCBI): domain Eukaryota; kingdom Metazoa; phylum Chordata; order Ceratodontiformes; family Protopteridae; genus Protopterus; species Protopterus annectens. The sequence goes on from NC_056745.1 coordinate 876,630,144, forward strand.
TTTAAGGCTAAAGTTTATTACTAGAATTTAGATGTGGAAGGTGCTTTATTGCTCTAGTATCTGCTAGCATATACATGTGAAATGTCTTCTATTGTTGTAAGTTTCTGTGCAGGTGTTAGATTGCTAAATAATGCAGTTTGTTTGCCTGGGAAAACCTAAGTGTCAAAAATTATGTAATTTGGGGAGGGACCCAACAAACATGTTTGTTAGTAATGTTTAAATACTATTTCTCACAAGAGACTGATAGCAATTTGACTTTGGACATTCAACTTATCAGCACTCTGCCTTATGCTCACATGTAAGTTTTAGCACTGTGATGTCTTGTAGGAATAGTTAAAGCTAGTAAAGATTAAGTAGGTATTTTCTTTGAAATCAGACCTGTCCTACTGTATTATTTTAAGTTTCTGTGTGATCTCTGAACTCTTAGATATCTCTGTGGTGTAGTAGTTTTGTCTTGTGTTTTAATTATTTATTATTAAATATTTTTAAAACCTTCTACCTGTGGCTGATTTGTGTAGAGATAAGCTCTAGAGTACATTACATATTTATAGAGGTTATTGTAATAGGCCACTCTAAAGTAAGCCTTGACTGTTAGTCATACTACCACTGGATATTAATATTGCACAGTAATAATTGGACACCCTTTTAAGGGCCTTTTAGTAGCTGATATTATTAACTGGGTGGTGGCAGTAATTACTACCATATAGTCTGGGTAAAGGGGCACAGCTGGAGAATCTGTGTCAGCCTTTCTCAGGAGTGTATGTGAAGTTGTATAAATACATATCTCAAAGTGTGTATGTGTTGTATCAGCTACTTGGCAGGGACACAAAGCACTGGTTGGACAGAGAGGGTACTGGAGGTTTTAGCTTGCCCAGTTAGACTGATACCTGTACCCCACAGCTGTGCCAGTGGGGAGTCTTATTGGGGACCTGGTGAGCAAGGGAGCAACCAACCCCAGACTGATTGTGATCTCTGTGTGCACTTAAGGGAAATTGTACTTTACTGTGTGTATTAGTTATCCTTTTCTCTTCTATGAGACGACCTCCCGAGTTTTAGTGGTGTGGATTGAGGCTCCTTGATTGCTGGGCCAGGGCACGGTCGTCACAAGTGTTTGGCAGTGGTGGGATCTACTTCACATACTAATTGGCTTGTAGTGGTGTGGACAGAGTGAATTTCTGTAGTTTATGTACAGTGATCTCTAAAAGTGTTTTGTATTCTAAAACAGCCAGGCAGTGTATACTCAGATTTCAGATCACAATTGTTTTATTTCTTTTGTTAGCATAGTTTTAGTAAGGGTGAGCAGGGAGCATGTCAGCAGAAGAGTATGGAAAGCTGACAAGCAGTCATCTGGCGGAGATGTGCCAAGCTAGGGGACTGGTGCATGGAAACCTGACTAAAGCAGACCTGATTGCAGCCTTGGTTACAGCTGCATCAGAGAACAGCAGCCTGGAGGACAATCAGACTCTCAGTGAAGATACAATATCCTGGGAGAATGGACAGTTCACCCTTTCTGCAGTGGACTTAAAAATCCAGCTGGAGCTAAAGAGACTTGAGTTGGAGGCCGGGTGTATGAAACTAAAAGCAGCTGAGGAAATGAGGAGTCTACAAGCTGAGGAAAATGAATGGCAGAGGAGGCATGAGAGGGAAATGCTGACTCTTTGCCAGAGTCATGGAGGTAATAGGGAAGGGAGTAACTGGACCCCAGAAGCACAAAAGGTCAGTAAATTTCTCCCACAGTTTAAAAAGGGGGGATAATTTTGATAGCTTCATTCATATGTTTGAGCAGGTATGTAAACAGTCTGAAGTTGACCAAGGGCTCTGGGTACAGTTCCTGACCCCCTTACTACATGGTAAAGCTGTAACTTCTTTAGCAAAAATGTATAACACTGACTGTTTTGATTATACTGCTGTAAAAAGACATTTATTAGAATGTTTTAAGCTAACACCTGAAATGTATAGAAAAATGTTTCATGAGCATAGACGCAAGGCAGATGAAAATTTATGTGAATAAGTTGTTGAACTGAGCACTTATTTTCATAGCTGGGTGAGTGGATGTCAGGTCACCACTTTTGAAGGGATGATAGACGTTTTGGTAAGGGAACAAGCCCTTAGCACTTTGCCTAAGGACATGAGGATCTGGTTAGCTGATAGACAGTGTGCTACTTCAGAGGAGTTGGGGAAGAAGGGAGAGCTATACCTAGCAAGCAGGGCAGCCCTGCACAGGAAAGGGACCCCCAGTACTGCTCATCGGACTAAAGGAACCCGTGGTGGGCAGCACAGACTACCCCAACAGAATCCACCAGTAGCAGGGGAAGCCACTAGTCCAGGTACACATCCAGGAGCTAGGGTTAAATGTTTTGAATGCAACCAGTGGGGCCATGTGGCATAGAGGTGTCCATGGAGGCAAGGTGGGGAACCATAGGTGAGGGAGCCAGTAAGTGGGAAAGACAAAATGCCAACAGTGTGTTGTCTGAAACAACAGGGATATGGAACTACCATCCTGCAGATGTCCTGAGAGGGAAGGATTTGGATGAGGCAGTACTATGTACTTATGCAGTTGCATGCAGTAAAGCTAGGAGACAAGCATGTGGGTCTGGTAGCCTAGGGGAGACCCAGACAGACTGCATACTTGCAGCCAGGACTGCTGAGGTGCTTACTTCAAGGGAGTGAGCTATACTGTAGCAGTGAGACTGAATGTGAGCCACAGCTGCTTGTGGGTACTGATGTTCCCTTGGACAGGTTAACTGTAAAGGTAGAGGTGAGTAGTAGTACCCAGGCTGACAGTGAGGCACCGCTGTCAGAGGATGCCAGACTTTCTGTGGAAGGGGAGCTGGGAAGGGTTACAAGGACAGATGTGAGACAGGCTCAGCTCTCACACCCTATATTGCAAGGCCTGAGGCAGGTAGCTAGGGAGGCTCCTGATTCTCAAAGGAAGGGGGAATCTGTATATTGGAACAAAGGGTTACCATACAGAGAGTGGACCCCGAAGGGAGGGCTAGAAGGTGAGAGAGTACAGCAGTTGGTAGTGCCTAGAGCTTACCATCTGGCGCTTCTAGCCATGGCCCATGATATTCCCTTTGCAGGTCATGTTGTTGTGTCTTTTGGCTTTTCCCGGTTAGGGATCACCACAGCGGAACTCCGGTTCGCTAATGATTGGCAGTAGATTTTTATGTGCCAAGTTGCCGGCCCTGACGCACAATCTTCAATGAAGGTACGCCCATTCACGCATGTCTCCACACAGAAGACACTCTAGCTGAGAATCGAACAGGACAACGTCTAATTGTGATGCAACAACGCTACCACAGCACCACCACCGCATATAGGCATAAAACGTACAAAGTGGCATATTATGCAAAACTTCTATTGGCCTGGAATTTCCAGAGATGTAACAAGGTACTGCAGGACCTGTGAGCAGTGCCAAAAGGTAGGCAAGGCAGGAGACAAGGTGAGAGCTCCTTTGATGCCATTGCTTGTGATTACGGAGCCATTACAGAGGGTAGCTATGGATATTCTGGGTCCTTTGAGTATCCCAAGTTCACAGGGAAAAAGTATATCCTAGTGATTGTAGATTATGCTGCACAATACCCCGAGGCAGTGACTTTGTCCTCCATTGAGGCCAAGAAGGTGGCAAATGCTTTGCTAGAGATTTTCAGCAGGGTAGGTTTCCCAAAGGAAATACTGTCTGACAGAGGTGCCAATTTTATGTCAGACCTGCTGGCTTGTCTGTGGAAGTCCTGTGGGGACATGAAGACCACCCCCTACCATCCCCAGACTAATGGTCTTGTTGAGAGGTTAAACTCTACAATCAAGGCCATGCTACAGGCATTTGCAGATCAGTTTAAGAGGGAGTGGGACAAATATTTGCCCCATCTGTTTGCTTACAGAGAGATTCCCCAGGAATCCACAGGTTTTTCACCCTTTGAGTTGCTGTATGGGCATAGGGTGAGGGGACCTCTAGATTTAATTCAAGATGAGTGAGAAGGTGAGTGTGAGTCTCACAAGTAGTCTGTTGTGGCATATGTTCTGAACCTCCGGACAAGGCTCAGGGAACTCATAGGCCTGGCCAAGGAGAACCTGGCAGAAGCCCAAAAACAGAAAAATGTGTGGTATGACAGGAATACTCGAGCTAGAGAGTATGCTGTAGGGCAGCAGGTGATGGTTCTCATTCCTGTCAGACACAACAAGTTGCAAGCAGCTTAGGAGGGACCCTAACAAGGTGGTAAAGAAAGGTAAGTGATGTTAACTACATGGTGGAAGTGCTAGGCAGACAGCAGGGACACAAATTGTACCATGTCAACATGATGAAACCTTACCATGATAGGGAGGCCCTTGTGCTGAGCATTTGCAGTGGATTGCAGGAGGTGTCTGAGAGAGATCTGGGGACTGATCTCCTCAGTAAGGCTCGGGCTGACACCTCAGTGGAAGGGGTAGCAAAGTCCCAGCAGCTATCTCCTACCCAGGTTTGAGAAATCCGAGCAGTGTTGCAGGAGTTTGGGGGACTGTTCACCGGGAAACCAGGGAGCACCCACCTGTTGCAGCACCAGGGGGATACAGGACCCCAAAGGCCTATCAGGCAGGCCCCTTATAGGGTGGCTGAGAGAGTCAAACAGATTCTGAAGGAAGAAGTACAGGAGATGTTGGAACTAGGGGTGATTCAAGAGTCCAACAGTCCCTGGGCCTCACCAGTGGTGCTGGTGCCAAAGATGGATGACAGCAACATGTTCTGTGTGGATTACAGGAAATTAAACAGTCACACAGAGTCAGATGCTTACCCCATGGGTAGGACAGATGAGGCCCTAGAGCAGCTGGGTGGGGCTAAGTATCTTACAAACATTGATCTTACCAAGTGTTACTGGCAGGTTCCCTTGACTCCCAGTGCTAGAGAGAAGTCAGCCTTTGTGACTCCTTTTGGCTTGTATGAGTTCACAAAGATGCCCTTTGGGATGAAGAATGCCCCAGCAACTTTCTAGAGTCTGGTAGATCATATCTTAGTAGGAGCAGGAGGGCTTACCCTGGCTTACATGGATGATATTGCTATCTACAGCCATTCCTGGCAAGAGCACCTTCAGCATGTCAGGGAGGTGCTGGGCAGACTACAGAGGGCAGGTTTGACCATTAAGCCGAGCAAATGTCAGGTGGGAATGGCAGAGGTTTCCTACCTAGGACACAGAGTGGGGAGTGGTAAGATAAAGCCAGAACCTGCCAAAGTGGAAGCTATTCAGGCATGGCCTGCACCTGTTACCAAAAAGCAGGTGAGGGCATTCTTAGGGACAGTAGGGTGCTACAGAAAGTTCATTCCCAATTATAGTACCATAGCTGCTCCCCTTACAGACCTGACAAGGAAGAACAGATCAGATAAGGTAGTGTGGACTCCAGCATGTGAGCAGGCATTTCAGAAACTTAAGGAAGCTTTGGGAGGACCCCCTGTGCTAGCCAGTCCAGACTATAGCAAATAATTTGTTGTGCAGGTGGATGCTTCAAACTATAGGGTGGCGGCTATACTTAGCTAGATTTCTTCAGAGGGAGAAGAGCACCCAGTGGTTTACCTCAGTCGTAGGCTCCAATCCAGGGAGGAATGTATGCAGTGGTAGAAAAGGAATGTCTAGCCATAGTGTGGGCACTACAAAAACTTCAGCCTTATCTGTATGGAAGAAAATTTACTGTGATGATAGATCACAACCCTCTAACATGGTTAAACAGAGCCAGTCAGCAAAATGTCAAGTTGCTAAGATGGAGTCTGGGGTTGCAAGCATATGATATGTCAGTGCAGCACCGCAGTGGGAGTAGCAATGCAGATGGGCTCTTAAGACAGGGAATGGGGTGAGGTACACCCAGATAGACCTGACACTCTCAAGCGATGTTTCTCAAGGGGCACTTGAAAAACTTTCTTGAATTCCCTGGGGGGGAAGAGATGTGATGCCTGGGGAGAGATGGGTGAAGGCTGCCAGCCTAGTCAAATAGAATTCGATATATAATTCTGGCATTTGTAAATAAGTGTAAAATACAGGCTTGTGTTTTTAAATGTAAGAAAACACTGTTAAATGTGAACTTCAAGATTGTTGCAACATTGCCATCTGCTACAAGGAAAACCATGCCAAGTACTTCAAATGTGTCTTTTTAAGTTGAAAAGATCTTATAAATCTCTTTAATGTTAGAATTCAGCTCCAGGGCAGCTAGATGAAGATTTCATGCCCATTGTTTTAAGGCTAATGTTTATAACTAGAATTTAGATGTGGAAGGTGCTTTACTGCTCTAGTTTCTGCTAACATATACATGTGAAATGTCTTCTATTGTTGTAAGTTTCTGTGCAGGTGTTAGATTACTAAATAATGCAGTTTTGTTTGTCTGGGAAATCCTAAGTGTCAAAAATGATGTAATTTGGGGAGGGACCCAGCAAACATGTTTGTTAGTAATGTTTAAATACTATTTCTCACAAGAGACTGATAGCATTTTGACTTTGGACAATCAACTTAACAGCACTCTGCCTTGTGCTCACATGTAAGTTTTAGCACTGTGATGTCTTGTAGGAATAGTTAAAGCTAGTAAAGATTAATACGTATTTTTCTTTGAAATCAGACCTGTCCTACTGTATTATTTTAAGTTTTTGTGTGATCTCTGAACTCTTAGATATCTCTGCGGTGTAGTAGATTTGTCTTGTGTTTTAATTATTTATTATTAAATATTTTTAAAACCTTCTACCTGTGGCTGATTTGTGTAGAGATAAGCTCTAGAGTACACTGCATATTTATAGAGGTTATTGTAATAGGCCACTCTAAAGTAAGCCTTGACTGTTAGTCATACTACCATTGGATATTAATATTGCACAGTAATAATTGGACACCATTTTAAGGGCCTTTTAGTAGCTGATATTATTAACTGGGTGGCGGCAGTAATTACTACCGTATAGTCTGGGTAAAGGGGCACAGTTGGAGAATCTGCGTCAGCCTTTCCCAGGAGTGTCTGTGAAGTTGTATAAATACTTATCTCAAAGTATGTGTGTGTGTGTGTGTGTGTGTGTGTGTGTGTGTGTGTGTGTGTGTGTGTGTGTGTGTGTGTGTGTGTGTGTTTGTGTGTGTTGTGTCAGCTACTTGGCAGGAACACAAAGCACTGGTTGGACAGAGAGGGTACTGGAGGTTTTAGCTTGCCCAGGTAGGCTGAGACCTGGACCCTATAGCTGTGCCAGTGGGGAGTCTTATTGGGGACCTGGTGAGCAAGGGAGCAACCAGCCCCAGACTGACTGTCATCTCTGTGTGCACTTAACGGAAATTGTACTTTACTGTGTGTATTAGTTCTCCTTTTCTCTTTTATGAGACAACCTTCCTGGTGTTAATGGTGAGGATTGAGGCTCCCTGATTGCTGGGCAAGGGCACAATCATCACACAAGGATCCTAGCTTCTTAATGTGATTGCATCTCTCACATATTGTGTTCTTAGGTGGTAGTAGTAGAGGGTTGTCTGTGTACATCAGGCAGTTGATACACTGTCTCACATTGTCCGTCCATGGTTATCAGAATCTGTAGAACAGAGGTCAGGGATAGTAGAGTGGTTACTGTCTGAGGAGAGTACCTATAGGTGTGAGTATGGCTGGACAAAAATAAATACAGTAGCTGCAGGTGAGGGCTTCACTCACACAGTATTGCTGGTAAGGGAAAAATGCAACTGAGATACCTCGTAAAGTGTTAAAACAGCACAGCAGTGGTGTGCAACAGGCAAACAAGCAAAACCTACACAGATGCTGGTTTTAAATACCACAAAAACAAAGGTAAAATAGAGACACTGGAACTGTCCAACCAGTACTTGTCCCTGAGCTCTTAGCTCAACACCTTATGCCAGACCAGTTCCAAACAGTTCACTTACTCTCATTAAGTGCAGGCAGGTCCTGGCCAACACAAGATGGCATAACAGGAAACACAGAAATCACACAAACAGATCTGAATACAGAAAAAGCTGTAACCAGACTATACTAAAGATATTTCAACTCTCTTTAGGTCAATTTAACACAGGAGAACAGATGCACACTTAAATATAACAGTAGCAAACAAAAGCAAACTGATTTAAACAAATTAACCAATAAAAAAGCTCAAAACTGAGCCCTGTTCCAACGGTCTTCAATCAGACATGTTCAAACTGCACACGCCTGTCACAAGGGTGCACGGTAACCCTCTCCAAAAAGATGGCCTGGATTTGTGTGCAAGTTATACAAACAAAGCTAGATTCAGCAAGTCTGAATCTAGTCTATGGTACAGCAAACAAGGTGCACCAACTTCAGAAAGAAACAGTGAAATAACCAGGCACAATAAGCCTTTAACCAGCAATACCCAGCTCAACAGGGCAGAATCTGCCCTCTCCTCCCACAAGAGTGCTGACCACAAACATTCTTAATGTACAATAACTGGCCTGAAGCCCAAGTGATTAAACCAAAAGGCTTAGAATATCACTTACAATTTAATCAGGCTACTAACAAGCAGTAATAAATGCAGCAGAATAAGTGCAATTGAGTACTTTTAAGAACAGGCAGCAAAGGCAAAATAAACTAATAAAGTAGGAAGCAACACAAATACAATAGAATTATTTTATTACGTTAAGTGGGAAGGGATGAAACATGATCATTTACATTTGGGAAACCAAGGGAGGCCTTCCCAAATGCTCTCTCTCTCTACTCAGTAGAATAAGATGATGGGATGGGACTGGGAGGAGTGTCCAAAATGAGACTTATCGTAGGGGCAGGCAACTCAAAAGCCACCAAATTTAAGAACACAACAAGGACTGGGCGAGTGGGAGGGGGGGAACTCTTAAAACTCCAACAGAACAGAATAATTAAAACAAAACAAATGTAATACTAGAATAAGATACAAAATAGAAGTGATCAAATCTTGGATAAAGGGCTTCAAATCAACATTAAATGCAGAGATGCCTGATACTCAGAGCACTGACGACCACATAAACATCAGACAGATACACTATATTCCCACCTATATGTAAACAATTTTACATTTCCCAGGTTCCTTACTATTAGCAAGGCAAATGCAGATGAGTGGATGTTGTCAGATACACAGACACATACAACATGGAAAGCTCTTTCTATGAGACAGGTCTGAAAGTAATAATCAACATTAATGCTGGGTTAGCTCATATTACATCAGTGTGTGTCACCTGCCTTCACTTCCCAGGCTAACAGCAACTAACATACATTTTAACGCACTCTCTAAAGCCAAGAATACAGCATCCATGGGACCAGATGACATCCCGGGCTGTGTACTACATGAACTACAATATGAACTGGCACCTCACCTAAGTGTCATGTTTAATCATAGCCTCACCTCAGGTTTCATGCCCACTGAGTGACGCAGAGCTACAGTTATCCCAATCCACAAGGGGGGATCCACCTTGGATCCCGGAAACTACCATCCCATCAGTCTGACAAGCCTTATCTGCAAGGCCATGGAGCGTATTATCATGGAACTTATAAACAAAGACATTGGCAACCTTCACACACTGGACCCCACCCAGTTTGGGTTTGTGAAGGGCCGATCTTGTCTCCTGAACCTGATTGACTTCTTTGAATCAGTCTCCAGAGCCATGGACAAGGGTAAGGTGGTCCACACAGCCTATCTAGACCTTGCCAAGGCCTTTGACACCATCCGCCACTCTGGAATCATAGATAAACTTACTAAGTTGGGCATTAATCCCTATGTCACCCAATGGGTTGCTAAATGGCTTACTGATAGAACCCACACTGTAAAAGTAGCCAACTCCAAATCCAGCTCCAGACAAGTGACAAGTGGAGTACCTCAGGGTTCAGTCCTGGGGCGCTCTTGTTTGGCATCTACTTCTCTGAAGTACAGGTCAACACTAAGGGACTCTGGCTAACAAAGTTTGCAGATGACTGCAAACTGGGAGCCATTATTGAATCCCCAAATGATGTGGATACTCTACAAAAGGGCCTTACAGAAACAGATGCTTGGTGCCAGAGCCATGGGCTCAAGCTCAATGCCAAGAAATGTATTGTTATCCCCTTTGGGAAAAAACATGTATCCATGAATTACCATATAGGTGGCAGTACACTAAACACAGAAAGTGTGATAAGAGACTTAGGGACACAGGTGGACAGTGGTCTCACCTTCGATAACCACATTGCCACAACAGTCAGGAAATCCTTCTATGTAGCACACCTCATCACGAAGGGCTTTTCATCCAGAAAAAAGGAGGTCATTGCCCCACTGTACTCATCCTCATTAGACCCATTATAGAATACAACGCCCCATTTGGTATGTACCTCTCAAGACATCTGCAACAACTGGAAAGGCCTCAGAAATACCTCACTAAAAGAATCACAGGCCTAAAGCAGATGCCCTCGCTGACCGCCTTAAAAACTCCAGCTATACTCTGTCATATCGTCTACTCAGAGGCGATCTCTGCTTAACATACAAGGCCATGTCAAACCCAGAGCTGTTGGACATGCTACACTTAAAGAAATCCCAATCCCTCAGAGCTACACGCTCCAGGGATCTAAACCTTGTCATCACAATAAACAAAACATGCTGGAGGATAGGTTCCTGACCCAGAGACTCCCAGACTCTGGAATAGATTGCCCATACATGTCAAGCAGAGTGCCTCTTTGGACCTCTTCAAGAGGAACCTTGACGATTGGATGGGAGAAAGGAAATTCACCCCAGGGATCACATCAGTCGCCCTGCTGGACAGGGGTCCAGGAAAGTAAATAATGTGGGAAGAAATAGCCAGGGAATTGTTATGGCTAGGCTTGTATAGGCCCTAGGGCTGATAGCCTAGTACCAACCTATGAACCTATGAACACTGCTGCATCAGAAGTACAGCTCTGTCTGATGTTTGTGTAGAACTGGAAGTCCTAACACTGTTAAACACTTTTACATTTTCAACCTAGTAATTATTTGTTTCAAGACAATACCAAACCTCTAGCTATAGACATTTATGTCTGCTTGCGGCACTGATACTGAGAGAACACATTCGTAAAATAAGTTCAGTTTATTTACTTGAAGTTTTGCAGCTTATGTATGTATGTTCGAAGCCTCCAGTTTCTACTATTAATACATACATTTGCACAGTTAATACTTTATATACATTTCTGTTCTTTGCCGGTACAGTACACTGTGATTACACTCCTGAAGCTTAGTCATACCTCTCAACCTCTTAGCACAAGAAATCTGGACAAAGCTTGGCAAAATGGGGAGATAAAGGGCCATAACTAGAGACATATTTTAAATATTGCTTCTATAAACTTTGAAATTTGCTAGAGTAACAGGCTTGTTTTGACATACATTTTCTGAGGGATTTGAAGTCTGCAACTCAAATGCATATCATCATTTAGTGACATCACTGCTCATATCATCCCAGTGATTTGGCAGAAAAACACAAATGTTATGTGGAGCAGGTCAAAACTATGAGGCAACAACCTGGACATTCTGTGAAAATCTGTACAGCTGAGAGGTATGTATGTCTGGCCATTGTTAACAGACTTTCAGATTCTGTAACAGTGTACTGTGTACATGTGTGTCATGGTGAGTAAGGAGACAGGCAGATGTAAGTGTCATAGATCCTTTTCTATCTGACTGTTCATGCTGCTGTAACTGACGCTGGTCTATCAGCTGCGTATGTTTGTAGGGGCAGACTGAGACATGTCCCTTAAAACCTCAACATCCCCCCCCAACCATTTATGTTTGGCTGTTGTGTGGATGCCCTGCTATAGGTGCTTGGGAGCAGTGTTAGGTCTGCAGCAGGTAGTCAGACATACTGCTGCATGTGTAGCAGGTCCCAGCTGCTGCATTCTGGCCAGGAGTCAGACTAGAGACTGTGAAGACATTGGGGGAGAGCAAGCTGTAACTGTCAGTGAGGGTGCAGTGTCAGCTGTTGTGTCACAGCATGGCCTGGTTGAGGGTACCCACAACAGTTCAGGTGAGGCATATGCCTGTGGTGCATGTGTTACATAATAGCGCCATCCAAAGAGTGTTAGGCAAGATGTGGTACACATATTTATAAATTTGAAATTTGTCCCACCCTGCAGGGCTTTAATGTGCTACTGTAGGTGGCAGTGACTGCAGTAAGAGCAATCAGTTTTGCTGGACATTCCAAGACTCCATTATTCCTATGCTACATAGACATGCATGTAGTTGTTGTGCCATACACCAGGCTGTGGACCAGGACTGTGGGTTTCTACATGTGACAGATGGGGTCTATATTGTTTCCAAAAGCTGTTTACAGAGAATATGGCAACATTGACCCTTAAACACTGAAAACTCACTAACGCGAATGGCCAGGTCAACAATTTTTTTCCCAGGGAAAAAAAACGGTAGAGCAGCCAAATACAACCACTACAAAGTGGGGGGCTTCATCCCCCACACCCCCGTTGTAGGGGGTTGTGTTTCCCACACACCCCTAACTAAATATACCCACTCTGGGATCGCACTACAGTGGGGTAAAGGGCAATTTCACGGGAACGGCCAAACTATTTTTTTCCTTGGGAAAAAAATTGCTGACTTGGCCATTCGCATTAGTGGGTTTTTGAAGTTTAAGGGTCGATGTTGCTGTATTCACTGTAAAAAGCTTTCACCAACATACAGACCCAACAGATGCTTGAACTGTAACAGATGGAGCTACCAAATAATTCATATTGCAGGTGTATTTTTAAGACATATGTGCATGCATACAGTGTGTGACACAGGATTAGTGTGGACACATGTGTTCTGATGGGTATGACGTGGCATTGAGCTGTAATGCTTTTGTAATCCCAATCTGCACTGCCTTGCCAGTATGTGTGCACACAGAGTAGGTTTTATGAAGACCCTGTCATGAATATGGGACACAACTGTGGACATTCAGCAGCAGTCTGTGCAGTTGTCAGCTCTACCAGATACCAGCTGCATTTATTTGTCTGTGTACTGGTTCTGTGTCAGAGGTCCAAGTACACTGTGATTTGGGCCATTATATATAGGAGTAGTGTGTAACTGTCAATCAGGATATGTCTGTAAAAACAGTTGCTCCATTCCACAGGTCAGTTGGCTTATGGGTATGTTGCTCTGACTATAGTTCAGATGGGTCTGGGTTCAAACTTTGTCACTGATGTATTTTTTCACTAAAGTTACAACCCGTAGTGCATGATATATTTAGAAATGCATCATTAATTCCCCAGAGCTGATATGGTATAGTGTTGTGTTGCTGTGACTCTGGTTCAGAAGGTCCTGTGTCCAAAATATGACAGCTTTGTCTTTTTTCCCTAATGTTACATGACTGTAATGCATGATATGTTCACAAAACCACTGATAGTTCCCACAGCTGATCTGATGTACTGGTACATTGCTCTGACTCTAGTGCACAGGGGTCTTGGTTCAAGACCTGCCAGTGATGACTTTTTTTCCCCTAATGTTACATGACTGTAATGTATGATACATTTACAAAATCATTAGAAATTTTCTCAGGAGATTTGGTGTATTGGTGTATTGCTCTGAATCTAGTGCACAGGGTCCTGGGTTCAAGAGTTGCCAGTGATGACTTTTTCCCCCCAATGTTAAATGACTGTGATGCATGATATATTTATAAAAGCATTGCTAATTCCCACAGCTGATTTGGCGAAGTGGTGTGTTGCTCTGACTCCAGTGCACAGGGTCCTGGGCCCAAGACTTGGCAGTGATGACATTTTTTTCCCTAATGTTAAATGACTCTAATGCATGATATACTTATAAAAGCATTAGCAATGCTCACAGCAGATTTGGTGCAGTGGTATGTTGCTTTGATGTAGTGCACCGGATCCTGGGTTCAAGACTTGGGTAATTTGTTGCTGGGCAGAACAGTGGCTGAATGAGATAAAGTGACTAAAGCAGGTATGCTGGGTTTTGCATGAGGCTAAGTGGTGCCAAGTGATGCTTAGCTTCCCTTAGCGGCACTTACTCTTGCTTAATCCCATGATAATTTCAAAAAAAAGAAAATAAAAAAGGGGTGATAGGAAAGTGATGCAATGGGGGCAAGCAGGGGAAAATACATTATGAAAGGAAGCTAGGGGTGTGCAGGACCAGTGTAGGAAAGGACAATAGCTCTCAATTTCTTGGCCAGCAACAGCTGTGAATCATGTGGACAATTTGGAATTTGGAGCCTCACACCCCACAGGGATGGGTGTGGGGAACATAAGTTTGCTGATTAATTGGTGTGATGATTGATTCATGGCAGTGTACATGGGGAAGACATGGAGAGCTATGTATTGAACAAGATTATTTTTGTGGGGTCAGCTGGCCCTTTTTTATTTTTAAGGTGAGAGTGGGGTGTTGGGGAAAGGTTGTAGGTATGTTTGGGGAGGTAACTTGGGTAGGAGAGGTTGCTTTTGCAGACAGACATGACAGCAGACAGGGGCAGTGTATGACACATGGGGGGTAAACACCTTGGATGGGAAGGGTGGTTGAGAATTGGAGGACCATGAGCCCCCGATGGAAACGGTGGGACTGAGGTCCCCATCCATGGGCAGTCACCACTGCCCCTTCATGGCCCTGAAGGTGGCTGTGCTGGAAGCTGAAGGACAGAGCCAGCCTGCCCCTCAAGGTGCACCAGTCTGCCCTCGATCTGATGCAGGCATACATCCAAGTCAGTCCCCTCTGGATTACCCTGCGCACCATACCTCAGAACTGGTGTCAGGTGAGGGGTCTCTCCGGATCCGCTGGGATCAGCCTACCCAAATGTGCTATGGTGCTAAGGTTTTTCAAGGTCTAGTAATTAGTCATGAACAAAACATTTCAACATTAGCTATAACAGCATGCATGGTTGTTCCAATTAACCCAGAACAATAGAACTGGGGAAACTGCATGGCAAACAGCACACATGCATAAATGGAATAACAGTCATTATTGTAATAGCATTCCAGTAACATTTATGGCAACAGGCCACCAACAATGGGATTTCAACAAGGTATGTTAGTATTGAGCCATTTAAATATATAGACAATAATAGGTCAACTGTCCCAACATTAGGTTGCGAGAACAACATATCTGCAGTATATGAATAATAATTATTGAAGCAGATAAGGGGTGGGGTGAGAGAAAACAGTCCATTACTAACTGTATAGACTGTACAGTACTGCTCACTCACTCTCCTGCACCTGCCTTACTTCATACAGGCATCAAACTCTAACAGGTTCATAGGATCATAGGATAATAGGATAATAGGAACTTACTAGGCTATTGGCCCTGAGGGCCTTATAAGCCTAGCAAAGAATTTAACCCATGTATAGACAAATCAGCACCCAATGTCCCTGTCCAGCAGGGGCACAGATGGAATCCTAGGAATGTGTTTTCTATTTCCCATCCAGTTATCCAGGTTGTGCTAAAAAAGGGGTAAAGAGGTACTCTGCTTGAAAATGGAGAGGGAGTCTATTCCATAGATGAGGGGGTCTCTGGGACACAAATCTGTCCCGCCAACAAGTCCTATCAATGTCACAGACCAGGTTGAGTCCGTGTGTGCAGGTTACTTGAGTGAAGCTTGACTTGCGGATATGCAGCAGTCCCATCAAAGTGGGGTCTGAGATTGCCTAGTATGTCAGACAGAGGTCACCTCTAAGGAGTCTGTAGGACACAGAGTGGAGGGATAGGCCTTTTAGCTTATCTGTGTACGGTAGAGTTTTGAGGGCCTGGATTCTCCTGGTGAGTAACCTCTGTGGTCTCTCCAGCTGCTGCATGTGCTTTGCGAGGTACATGCCGAATGGAGCACTGTACTCAATAATGGGCCTTATAAGGGAAAAATGCAGGGATGTTATGACCTCCTTGTCCCTGGATGAGATACCCTTACTTATGAGGTGGGCCATGTAGGAAGCTTTCCATACAATGGAAGCAACATGGTGGTCAAAAGTCAAGTTATCAATCTGGGTACCCAAATCCCTCACAACTGACTGCATACTTAGGACATTGTTATTAATGTGATAATTTGTGGGGACATCACTCTCCCCAAAGGCTGAATTTTTTTGTACACAGCTTGAGGCCATGTTTCTGGCACCAGTTATTTGTTTGGGTAAGACTCTCTTGGAGGATGTCCACATCACTAGGGGAATTGATGACAGCTCCCAGCTTGCAGTCATCTGCAAATCTGGTCAGCTATAGCCTACTGGTTTTCCCCTGCACGTCAGAAATGTATATGCCACATAACAGATGCCCCAAGAACAAACCGTGGGGGACACCACTTGATACAGGCATCCTGCTTAAGGTGGCTTCCCCTATTTTGACTAGGTGGGTTCTATCAGTGAGCCAGTTAGCTACCCATCTGCTAACATACAGAATGATGCCCAGTTGAGAGAGTTTATCTATTATGCCTGAGTGGGGAATAGTGTCAAAGGCTTTCGCCGGGTCAACGTAGGTGGTGTGCACTGTCTTCCCCTCATCCGTGGCTTTGGTGACTGTCTCAAAAAAGTCGACCAAGTTTAACAGACATGATCTACCCTTCACAAAGCCAATCTGTGTGGGATCGCGTGTTTGCAGGTTGCCAATGTCCATGTTAATGAGGTCCATGATAATCCGTTTCATGGCCTTGCAGATCAGGCTAGTTAGGCTGATGGGTCTATAATTTACCATATCAGTGGATGCTCCACCTTTGTGAAAAGGGATGACAATGGTTGTCCTCCACTCAGCTGGGACAAACCCAGTAGTCAGGCTTTGGTTGAATAGGGTGCCTAATTGTGCTGCAAGTTCCTGCCTGAGTTCATGTAGGATGCAGTCTGAGATGTTATCGGGTCCCACTGAGGCTGTATTTTTTTGCCTTTGAGAGAGCAGTGATGGCCTGATCCCTAGATATAAGGGGAAGCAGGCAGGTACTGAAATGCCCTGATTTACTGATGGGGGGAACAGAGGGGTGAAATTTTTGTTGAATCTGTTAGCCAGCAGGTTTGCTATATCTACAGAATTTGTATATGTGGTGTCCTTGACCACCAATTCTAAACAGATCTGGGTGCTACCATTGAGATTACAAACATATGTGAAGAAGGCCTTATGACTGTCTCTAGTAGATGTGGCCAGTTTGGACTCTAAGTTTGCTTTGGAGGATTTTCACTAGTACTCTTATTTACTTGTTTAGGTTAAGAAGAGATTGCTTCTAATTGGGCACCTGCTCCTTCTTGGTTATGGACAGCATTTTTTTCTTTTGTTATAGAGTTTATTTATTACAGATGTCCACCAGACAGGTTTACTCTTCCTTGCAGAGGATGATTTAGTCCTGTCAGGTATTCCTGATTCCATGCATCAATGTAAATGTTCAAATAGTAATTTGGTATAGATTTGGATACTGGTGCCAGTTCCTAGAGAGGGGGAGGGGGCTGTGAAGCTGTTTATACCATCCATCAGGAGGCTGTAATCAGCTTTGGAAAAGTTTTTTTTTTACCCTAGCTAGAGGGGAGTCGCGGGATATGGTGACTTCAAACATGACCTCTTTATGGTCTGATCTTACAAGGGAGGATGATACTGCAAGGATGCTGCAGTGGTTACTCATGTTGGTTAATACCAAGTCCACGATATTATCACCTCTTGTGGGGGTATTGACTAGCTCTTCCAAAGCATTTGCATTGACAAAATCGAGGAATCTCTGGCCATTTGTGTTCTGCCATGAGTAGTACTTCCAGTCTATGTTTGGGTAGTTAAATCACCAGGGTAAAGGGTTGAATCTTGATAGATTCAAAGCTGTCTAGATAGCCAGTTCGGGCATCTTGGGTCAGGTTTGGGGGCCGGTAGCTAGCTATGATTTGTATAGGGGTCTTGTCAATGGTTAACTGCACATGGAGTGTCTCCTGTGCATCAGTTTGACTAGCATGGAGGTGTGTATGCCTTTAATATATATTGAAACTTCACCTCCTTTGGCTTTACTACCCACAGTTTGGGGTCTGAATGTATGATAGGATGAGTAACCAGGTATGGCTGGAGTGCTCTCCACAGCTTTGAACCAGGTTTCTGTGATTGCGCAGATGTCAGCACTTTCCATGGTTAAGACTGCTGGGAATGAGTGCAATTTCAGTGACTCCTAGCATTTAGCAGCATGACCTTTCATTTGGGTTTTGTTGCAGTTGTTATGTTGGTAGTTTTAACCTCATCACTTTTCTGCCACTATTCCTGCCTGTGCGGTTTAAATAAGGCTATATTCCCACCTTTGCCATCATTGGACCATTTTAAAAAATGCTGAGCAAAGATGTGCAGTGCGCAAACCCACAGTGCTTAAGGTGGCAAATGCTGAGCAGTGCTTAGCAGTGTGCAAATCCGCTTAGCTGAGCTGAATACTACTTAGAATGGGTCTTCTTAGCAATGCTCAAACCAGCTAAGCAGAGCTGAGCACTGCTAAGTATTATTCACACAGGTCCTGTTTAAGCATTGCTTAGCTTGGCTTAGCAAATCTGAGCTAAGGGCAAGCAAACGTTTTGATTTAAAAAAGAAGTCAGAATTGAATATTAATTACTCATTACTGATATATTATTATTAGGTGTATATATTTTACTTAAGCAATAACTGACAACGTCGGTGTAGTATATTAAGATTTACCCGCAATTGTTGTGGTTTAATTATGAGGGCGAAGCCCGAGTGATTAAATAAAGGCAACCGTGGATAAATCTTAATATACCACAACCACGGGGTCAGTTATTGCTATTATACAATGACATTATTTAAGTGAAAATATTTACTTTTCTTAAATAAATGTCTTTGTATACCAGCGTTGTGCTGTCCTTTCATATTTTCCAGTATTCTGAGGCTTTTTCTGATGTACTGCGCATGCGTATGGGACTTGCATTCCGATGCATATCCAGTACATCAGTGCTTTGCAAATGAAGCAATGCAGAAAAGAAGGTCTCTGTTGCTTCATTTTTGTTTTCTTTTTTTATATATATATATATATATATATATATATATATATATATATATATATATATAATATATTGTGTATATATATATATATATATATATATATATATACAAAAAAAATGTCAGACAGTTTAGTGGTAGGAGAGAGAGAGAATGGAGGAAATACAAGGAAAATCAGGTATGTGTCTTTAGTGTTGAATAATGTACCTGATTTTCCTAGTATCTTCTCCGTCCTGTCACTCTGCATAGTCCAGATTACTTTTTTTGTTTGTTAAAAAAATAATAAAATTATAGTATATAGCAATGGAATAAAGTCGGGGCAACTGGACCTTTTTCCATTGACATATGCTAGGATTTACAATGGGCACACTGATTGGGCTGAACAATCAGCATGCTCATTTTGGAATATCAATGACCAGTCATAATTTCCATGACCTCCCCCTATGTGCCTTCATTACATTACCTTGGGGCGTGACTGTACTGTATGGGACACCTGTGCTTAAATGGGGGTTTTCACGTTATATCTCCACTGACATTGTGAATTTGAACCAGCTACACTACCCTGGTTAACAAATACTAATTACTACATCATTACATAAAATAAAAAAATAATACAAAACTGCTTTCTCATGTAAAAGCTGACTGGTTTATCTTGGTCTTCGAACAGTACACCTACTACATGCCAAGCTGTGACTCTAACCACTAAGCTAAGTGAACTGTCCAAATTTCACCTATATGTGTATATATAGCTTCTTGATAAGTTTAAGTACTGCTGGGCAAGGCCACCCCTTGCAGACCCACTCAGCTATGCTTAAATTTTCAGGAAAAATAAGAAAAAAAAATAAACATTAATTTAAATTTAAACTGTTAACCTTCACATTATTAGATAAGTGTCCTGGGACACTTTCTCACTTTCTTTCTTGTTTTAGTGCTGTAAAGCACTTTTACAATGCAGGGGGTGTGTTACCGATACTGTGACACACCCCCTACATGATGTGAGTTCACAATCCCAAGCCTCTCAACTGTACAGATTTTCACATAATGTCCAGATTTCTGCCTCATATTCTTGGTCCGTTTGTCATGGGATTGTGTTTCCCTGGCAAATCAGTGACAAATCATTACAGACTGCAGTTAGAAAATATTGAGGGACATTTGAGTTTCACACATCATACTCTTCAGAAAATCCATGCTACTGCAAGACCTGTCATTCTATCAACTTTCTAAGTTTGTAAGGGCAATTTTTAAAAACTGTTCTCTATTTCTGGGTTTTTATATAAAGTGTCCGAGGACACTTTCTTTATTGTAATTAGCTCTCAACCTCTTAGTGCAAGAAATCTGGACAAAGCCTACTATTTTGGGAGGCAAAGGCTCAAAATAGGGACAGGTTTTAAATATTGCTCTTATAAACTTAGAAAGTTGCTAGAATCTCTGGTTTTGTATTAGAATGCATCTTCTGAATGATATGAAGTCTGTAACTCAAATTAATTTCATTTAGTGACTTCAATTCTCAGTGATTTACCAGAAAACTGGAAATTTTATGAGGGACAGACTAAAACTATGAGACAAAAATCTGGACAGGACATTCTGCAAAAATCTGTACAGTTGAGAGGTATGAATAAGTGCATTACATTTTCACAATGTAGGGGGGGTGACAGTACCTGTCACATACCCCCTGCATTGATTTCACTTGCCATTAACTATTTCAGTGTTCACGGATACTGTTTTCTTTTGTAATGTGCCATATGGCACTTTGTCACTGCAGGAGGCATGTTACAGATCTGCGAGCACTGTAACACACCCCCTAGCACTCATTCAGTATCCCTGTCCGTTTCTCCCTCTCAGTAGCACTCCTTCATTAATATGTAAGGTATGCTGCTGAAAGGGGGATGCGGACATGGACACCATTCACTCCATGTAGGAATAACACTATTCCTACATGGAGTTTACTGAATCCTGGAGTAAGTCCAGAAAAGGCCAATGACTCTGTACTGGCTGAATTCATGCCTGCGTTTACACACTACTGACTAACTGACTTCATTAACCAACAAACTTGTGATAACATGCTCTAACTAATGCAGCAAGATTCCTGCCTGTAATTAAAAACTTCATCTCTGCTCATGAAGGCTCTCAGCCTTTATTTATAGTGTTACAACCTGCTCAACAGTAAATAATAAATGATTGTGAAAACAGAAGACAAACACAGGTATGAATACATTTGCAAAGAGTACTTGCTTTTGTTATGTTTATATACAAGTTCTTACAGCCACTCCAGAAGGCACAGACCACAAAACGAAGTTCAGCAAATCCAAAAGCAGGTATTGGTATTCCCTACTGAAACAATGATTTTCAAAAATTAGCAAAAACTCTTTTTATTTGAGCAGGAGAAATCCTATGCCCCTTATCCAGAGGGTGTACTATCCCACCCTCCTAATCTGTAGATCAGTAATGATATCCATCTTTCCATATATACACACACATACAATAAAATAAGTAAAGCTCCCAGCTTTTAACGTCTATTTTTGTCAACACATTTTTGCTTGACAAAACAGATGGTTGAAAGGTGTGCAAGATCGATAATCGATAGGATTTATGAATATTCCCCTTTGCTGTGGATTGTGCAATCTCACAGTTAGCATATATAATTAGCAGTAGGTAGGGGGCAATATTGTAAACAAAAAAACAAAACAAAACCTCAACATCACTTATGTTGATGCACAAAAATAAAAAAAATGTTGACACAAAACAGGACATGCTCCAAGAAATTACATCAGAGCATATAATACGACAACAATGTTTTTTGCAGTGGGACAGCTCCCTTGTACTCCACATATGGGTGCCTTCATCTCCTCACCCTCCCCATGTTAACTATGTATATTAACTCTGAGACTGCACATTCCCCAGGGAAGGGGCATTTTCACAAACCTCGGATTGCTGACCTTACATACTATCAACACTTTGTTTTGTCAACCAAAGTATGTTGACAAAAAGAGATGGCAACATCTGGGAGCCTTGCAGATTTTTAGTGATGCCATTTATACACACACACATTATATATATATATATATATATATATACACACATACGCACGCACACACACACACACACACACACACACACACACACACACACACACACATACATATTCCTGTTTTGCGCAGTTTCTTTTAATACTGAAACCTCAGCAGTCACTGTTTGTACATCTGTTAAGCCATTCTAGTTATATTTAATACAGCTGGTATCTTGAAAAGACATAGTGCTTTTTATTTCCATTTGGTATATCCAAACATACTGAGCTTGCCTAGTCAGTCTCTATGCAAGTAGAATTATCCTAAAATAGCATCCATGTACATATCTTAAACTGGCTGTTGCCCAACAGAATAGACAGATAACTCAGAAGAGATAAAGAAAGAAGGAGCCTAACCACAGCTGTACTGCAATGCCACACATATCAATATTCAGCACTTCAGCCAGCACTGCATTAGCAACCACAGGTCCCACTTGGGAAACGATACTGATAAATATTTAATAGATGTTATGTAAGATAATGTTTAAATAACCCGCAATGTGACATCTTTTCATGGACATTTGAAAGAATGCTGCAGTTCTTGAAACTGTACTGGAACAAAACTCGTTTAATGATAGATTGAGCAACTGTCTTAACTGAAACTTTAGTTCTAACTGAACTGAACCTATCATAAAGGCATGTCATACTGTGGAGTACAAGGACTGATTATTTTTTAATGTCTGCAGGCCCAGACTTCCATATCAATATATATATATAGATATATATACATATGTATGTATATGTATATATATATATATATATATATATATATATATATATATATGGATTCACTTTATAACCTCGAATTACTGAAATGTCGAATTTCAGTATCTCGAGACTATAAAACCGAATCCACAAAACACCGACACAAAAAAACGCGAAAGTCAAAACACCGAAAAAAACACGCACACAGTACTACACATACACCACAACACCCACATCACAACAAAAACAAACAAAACTACATACATACACAACTCATACACACATAAGAAGGGGGCAAGCCCCGCTGCACCCCCCATATGGGGGGCTGTGCCCCCCACACACCCCTACTTATATATACTAACTCTGAGATCGCACAAACACAAAACAGAAGCTGACTCACACACGCACATTCTCCGACCCCTCACACACACATCAAACACATCAGCACACTCACACACACTCTAACTCCCACTCACAACCCTTAGAAAACACTTACCTGACATAACACCTACATCCACACACGGCACCGCGCACCATCAAAACACAATCCCGGACATTACGCAGCGTAAGGTCATAACCGCAACTTCGACATATATTCGAATTCGCGATTATGGGCTTTCGCTATTTTTAACATTCGGCTTTATAGCCTCGAGATACTGAAATTCGACATTTCAGTAATTCGAGGTTATAAAGTGAATCCATATATATATATATATATATATATATATATCTACATTTTTTTCCTACTACATAGTTTGTTGTATCAGTTAGTATTAAGGTTATATAAGATGATTAGAGAAAACAATTCTGAAAAATAATTTTACATAAAACATGCACGCAAAAGATATGCAGAATGAAAACAAAAAACTTCAGAGCAAGTCAGTTAATTATTTTGCCTTGTCATAAATGAATGCTGACATTCATATAATCTTGAAAAAGAAGCCTAAATGGATGCTTAAAAATGTTTGTTTGATAAACTGTTGAGCACTTTTTTTATTCATGCAAAGAATTCACTAGAACAAGAAAAAAATTGTACTCCATTTAAAATCTAGTGTCACAAATCACATAACACAACAATAAAACCTCCAATAAAATTTTCAAGTAAATGTCATCCAGTGAAACCTATAATGTAAAATATGAAATAAAAGCTAATTAAAACTTTGCTAAGAGTGTATTAAAACTTTTCTATTTATGTGAACTTAACTTAAACATATATTAATGCTCATTAAGTAGTGGGGTGACCTGCATGGAGTCTAAGCTACCACTCAAATTATTTTTTTTTCCAAGTAATGCTGCCAGGTCACCAACTCTTGAGTCTACAATCACTTTATCTAACAAAACAAATATTTTTTAAAATAAGTACCATATCCTGAAGGAGTACAGTGATGCTTGAGAATACCTCTTCCTTTTGGTTTTACCAAGATAAACTTTTGCAAGTAAGGCAGTGACACAAGGGTAGTGTTTCTGGCTACATGCCTTAAATATGAAAAATTTTGTGTGGGCGAAACCTATTTAGACATTGCAAATGGAGACTGAAGTCATTAATAATGATATTATGCAAAATGTTACTTTGATTTGATCAACCTCATATAAGCAGGCATTTATTAAATTAAATTAAATATTTAAGTATTCTTTGATAGGAGGAATTTGACTTACAGTTTTGATAAGTTGTACGTTATGCGATTTGTGAGTCTAGCATTTAAATGGACATTTTTTTTATTTTTGTTAGATGAAAGCACTCAAGAGTTTATCAAGTAAATCTGTTTTTGACCTTCAATTTGGGCTTCTTTCTTCTGGATTTTTCTGTGGGTGCTGTTGATCTTTGGCTATCTGGTTCTTCCTTTTTTTCATTTTGGATGGTTTTCTTGTTGAATGGACAGTTATGGAAGGAGACATAATGGACTAATAATGGCATCTCAATTATCAGACATTTTTTTACACAGCACACCCAGTGAATGTTGCACCCCCCCCCCCTCCTCATAATGAAACTGACTTTTTCCATCACTAGATGAAAGGGCATTGGAAGTGAAACACTCAAATCAATTGTCTGTCAAACAGAAGGATCTATTTGGTATGGGAGTACAAGGGGAACCAAGTCCTCTCCTGATGATTAATTGGTTCTAATTAAAGCTCTGGATAGGAAAGTGGACAAATATAAATCCCTTGTGTGGGACAACTTGTTTTTTAATGATTATATTACCAACAAGCAGGTACCAAAGGAACGTAGACTACAAAAGTATCTTAATTACTTTGTTGTTTTGTTTTTTTTTATAATATGGGACATAAAGCTAATGTGCATTCTTTCTGGACATAACAATGATGTTATAAATACACTGCAAGTAAAGGCTAATTTCATTAACAATGATATCATATAAGCTGTTAGCTTTTATTTATATTTTGCCTCAAAGAAATAGGCATTCATTATATTAAATAGGTTTGAGGTGCTGCTTAGAATATGAAATACAAGAAAATCACTCCAGGACAAAAAAGCATACGAAGATAGAGTGGCATATAAGTTTGTAACCAGATCTGGCAATCAAATGTTGCCCACCAATCCCAGTATAGCTGTAACAACCAATGTCAATGTAGAAGGTGGTGGTTTTAAGAATGTCCAAGTGGCAGAGCCTCATCTCTCTCACAGGTCACTGAGACTGGTGGAAATGGTAAGGAGAAGTCCGCAATTAGGCCAATCAAGGCTGCCAGACCAAGTAGAAATACAACAAACTTTTTTCTCAAAGACCTCATTATGCGGGGGTTACTAGGAGGAAAAATTACAAGCATGGAAAAAGATGCCAAGCAAATTCCCATCTAAGCAGTGAGGAAGAAGATTTTAACACGTTTTGCCTGATATGATGTTCCCTTGGCAAACATTCACAGATTTACTTTAAGTACCTAATTTAATTTCTCTTATGTTCAGTGATGGATATCTCAATTTACTGATGACAGGATTATCTTTTATTCCTGTTATGAAAGCCAACACTGTAAATAGTCCTATTGATTTTAAACTGCTCAGCAAAACTGAATCTAATCATTTTACTAAATGATACATATATGGGAATTTTTGTACAGTCTGAAGTTGTAGAGAAACATAGTGTTTGCACCCCTGCAAAAATGTACACATTAACATAATTCAAAAATGTCTTTGAGGAAATTTAAAGATTTAGTGAATGATCTGTTAAAGGAAAAGTTTTAACATCAATGGTGGAGACAGGAAATTAATGCTGGAATTCACAAAACACAACAAAACAATATAATTCATCAAGGCTGAAAAGGGCTACGTTGGTTATAATGGACATTGCAGTTTATAATGGGAAAATCAATGTTATGTTAAATTATAGGAAACTGTAAAGAAAACTCACAACGAAGGATGCAAACTCAACATGTAAGCAGTCAGAAAGCATTCTGTTGGATTTGTCTCTAAATGGCCCTCTGTGAACTGATACATATAATATTTTTAATTTTGAATGCCATAGGTTGGCAGTCCTAAAACCAACAGGAACCTGGTTCTAAAAAAATAGTCTGTTTCATTGTTTATGATATCAAGCTGAGCATATTGACACAGATAGTACCATCTTATTTAAAGATTAAGTACAAAGATGATTTTTGATATTGCTTTTTTTTGTAAATTATGCATTCATCATGTAAAGTAGGCTTCTGGATTCTAAAAATTCTAATTTTTACTTTAGTGACTTCATTGAAACTATATTAATATATTAACTATATTAATGTTAATAACTTTCAGTTTGTATTTACTGCATACTGGGCAACTGTCCAATTTATTCCTGATTAGGTGTCATCTGATACCACGTTCTGACAATGCGATTATGAGGAGAAACAGTTTGTATTAGGTAGGTACAGTTTCCATATGCTACTACCTCTCTTAGAAGCCTATTCCAATTAAACATCACCCTCACAGTCAGACAATGCCTCCTGATATCTGTTAATAATTTCCTTCCAGTAAGCAACAGGGCACGCATTCCCACCAGTTTTGCTTTTTTCTTAAAAGGTTTACTGCCCTTGTACTCATCCATCCTTTCAGAGTGTTATAATTAGAATAAAATGATTAAATCCCCTACTTACAGAAAAATAAATTAATGTAATCCAACATATATCTGTTCTTTCATTAACTTTACTCTCTCTTTCTCTCTTTCTGTTTGGAATGAGTTTATTTATCTTCATTACTTAAAACTGCTATAGCATCCTGTCCTTTGTTTCTTGAGTTGTCAAAAATGTTTAATGCATATGCTTCATTCAAGAAATATGATGCATAAATAGTAAATTACACATTCTATCAGACAGTTGTGCCTAAGGGCTCAGTCCTAGGACCCCTCCTGTTCGATATATACTTCTCTGAGGTACAGGCAAGCATAGGAGGACTATGGCTGACCAAGTTCGCAGACGACTGCAAACTAGGGGCCGTAACTGATTCTCCGGCTGATACAGACACCCTTCAGGTGGGTCTCACTGAGACGGATACCTGGTGTCAAAATCATGACCTCAAGCTAAATGCCAAAAAGTGCATAGTCATCCCCTTTGGAAAAAACAAAATACCCGCGAACTACCACATAGGTGGTAGTCCCCTAAATACAGAAAATGTAATAAGGGATCTGGGGACCCAAGTAGATAGTAATCTCTCCTTTGATAATCATATTGCCAAGGTGGTTACAAAATCCTTCTATGTGACCCACCTAATCACAAAAGGGTTTGCATCTAGAACAAAAGAGGTTATTGTGCCTCTCTACTCATCACTCATTAGTCCCATCATAGAATACAATGCCCCATTTGGGATGTACCTTACAAGACACCTGCAACAGCTGGAAAGGCCACAAAAGTACCTCACCAAGAGGATTACTGTCCTCAAACAGATGCCCTATGCAGCCCAACTCAAGAAACTCCAGCTGTAGTCAGTTGCATACCACTTACTCAGAGGTGATCTCTGCCTGACATACAAGGTCATGTTCAACCCAGAATTGATGGACATGCTCCACCTAAAAAAAAAAAAAAACAAATCCCAGAGAGCCACACGCTCTAGAGATATAAACCTCACCACAAAGATAAACAGGACATGCTGGAGGGATAGATTCCTATCCCAGAGACTCCCCATGCTTTGGAACAGGATTCCAGTATACATCAGGCAGAGCCCCTCACTAACACTCTTCAAAATAAACCTTGGCAGGTGGATGGGAAACAGAAAATTTACCCTGGGGATCACTGCAATGGCTCTGCTGGACAGTGGTGCAGGGAACTGATGGCTCTGCTGGACAGAGGCACTGGGAACTAATCTAAGGGGGTGGCGAAAGACAACACATTCTGGCTAGGCTTATAAATGCCCTTGGGCAGATAGCCTAGTACTTACCTATGAACCTATGAACCTATGAACCTATGGTTAAGAAAGAAACAAGACAACACATGTGCTAACTTTCTGACAGCTTCTTTTGATGAAATGTTTCAGTTTTACCCATGCCAGTATAGATATGCTAGATTGCAGAAGAGCTGAATAAATCTGTACAAGCCTACACTGGACAGCAATCATGCAAAATAATTATAACTTAAAGAAAGTATTAGTATGAATTTGCAATTATTTATACAATCATGATGCAAATTAGAAGATCTAAATAATGCAATATGCTAATCAGTACCAGTGGAAGCTTAATGAAAGTGTCATCAAACTGTACTTGATCTTTAAACATATTTAAATGATGAATGATCTAGATGGCAGTGAATATGGTTACATTTTAGAAAGCATAGGTGAATAAAGCAAAAATGGATGGTGAAGAAAGATAAGGAAATAAAGAATGATGAAAACTGATAGTAAAACCAACTAAGGCAAATGGAAGTAGTAAAACACTCTAAAAGCAAAGGCCCAAACTACAGAAAGGATAGCCAATTTGTTCCAAATTGGAGATAAAACCTTTACAGACAGAAAATTAAACAAAGAAAGATAAAATGGATACAAACTGAAACTAACTAAAATATGGCATGGGAAGGAAAATAGGAAAAAGAAGGTCTAATAGATAACTATTTCTGTTCAGTATTTGTAGAGGAGACAAATAGAGATAACCTAATCCAGCTAGAAGAGGAGTCCACAGTAATGGAATTTGTTCCAGTCCTTTCCCCCAAAAAAGGACCTGAGATAATTTCAAAAGATAAAAGTGCAAATTCATCTTAGCCTTCTTAGGGCATAAGGGGAAAGCAGTAAAACCACTAAACTTTTTAGAGAATCATGATGAACAAATAAGATTCCTGAAGACAGAGAGAGGGTAAAAGTGATTCTCCTACACAAACTGGCAGCAGATAAAACAAAAATGATCAATTTACAAGATAGATATCAGCTAAGTGGAAAATTGTGGAATGCTGCTGACAGAAAGAATATTAGAATATCTATAATAAAATGGGTCACTGAACCCAATGCAGCATGAATTCATAACACAGAAGTTATAATACAAGAAAAAGAGAGTTGAAAAATACCAACTAAATAATTTCTTGTGAAATTGATTGATCAGCCATCTGAAGAGGAGTACTGATTTATATGTTATGACATACTTTGTGATTTGGATTACTATTATGGAATATCATAACAATTATTAGAAATAAATTCAATGGCAATTGAGAGATCTTTAGTAGAGGGTGCACAAAAAAGTGTTTAAATCCTAAATGTCAACAAGAAATTATTTTGGAAGAGGTAAGACTGCATATTTTAAATGTATTTCAAAAATTCACAAAAATTCCCATGATTCACCAAGATTCTGAATAATACTAGGTCATAACAGGTCCTTAGAAAGAATGGGGGGTACAAATATTAAACTATCTTGCTGTGTTAAAACAATTTCATTCACTTATCCATGACATTAAGACTTTATTAGAGTAGAAATAGTGTCAAGAAAATTTTCACTACATAAAATGAATAATGTTGTTTCCCTTTACAGCAACTAACACAGCACAAAGAAGGATTATAACCAATGTTAGAAATTATGCCAAAAAGTGAAAAAGACAAAATACCTGAGATCTACTACATGTTTAATTCACTTTTTTTGATACAAAAGGATTCTCTTTCAAAAGTAAACTACCATGACAGGCATACATTATACTGCTATTAACATCCCTTTGGTGATTGATAAATGGTTGAAGAAATAACTTTATATAACTGACTTCTTCATTAACAAAAAATGAAATATTGCAGGTTTGGAGCCCATTTGGTGTTTAAAGTGAAAACCAAAAAAAGCAAAATGCTTTTCTGAAAAAATGTTGGATATAAATTTGTTGAAACAAACAGGTAACCTTTTATTTTAACATAGCATAAAATAGTGACTACATGAAACGTTTCTGTTTGTTTGTTTTAATATGGAAGCACTTTCCATCCTGCATTCATTGTGAGATCTCTCCATCTAAAGGAACCTTTATGTGCTAAAAGGAATGGTGCAAACATGGAAGTTTTTTATCTAATATATTGCAGGGGATTTCAAAATAGAAGCTGTACTAATTATGTATCAAAAACATACCTCTAGAAAAGCCCAGAGCAAAGACAGGAACACCAAAGTACAAAAGGGAATAATATAAAGAAAACAAATAAAGACAGCATAAACAAGATGGAAATAGAATCAAGATATTAAGAGACCAGTGTACTTTTACAGAAAGACCTATGGAATTACACTCATAGTTGCTGTAGTAATTAGACTTTTTGCTAAACAAGTCTGTTTTACAAGTAGATTATGATTATCTGTATAGTTCTTGCTATCAAACAGAACTATAGCAGATGACCTATTAAAATACCACTTTCAAAGTGAATAGGATTTAGAAAATGCAGAATGCAATAAGAAAAATTGCAATGTGTTCTACTACAGATAGAGAAATGAGAGAATGCATACACATAAAGAGGGGTTTACAAATTAGGAACTCCTTCAGAACACAAAATGACATCTGTATTACAAAATGTAGGTATAAAATGTGCTATAATGAAACAGAATGCATTGCTAGAATAAAAAATAAAGACATTTTGGGAAATATTAAAAATATGAAGAACTAAATGTTACATTTCTGTATATTAATACAAAACATTGGAGAGTATTGTGGGTCTGAATTTTGCAGTTTAGAAACAGGCAGTCAACTCTGCAAGAGAAAATGTATAATACCAGTACATTGGAAAAATAATCTTGTATAATGAAATTTGGAATATGGTATCTATGAGATTAAATAAAGAATTGAAGTAGAAATGTTTCTTGAAATGAAACAAGTTCTTTTTAAACTAGTTATACTTAATAAGTAACTGAAATTACAAGTAGATTTTGTTGTATAGTCATGTGGTGTTTTGGATTTGCTGTACGGTTGTGTGATGTTTTTGAATTTTATTTTCTTTTAAAACTAGTTATACTGAATAAGTAACTGAAATTGTAAGTAATTATGTACAAAATGGCAGTGAGTCATCAAATTTTTTATAAAAACACTCCCGAGAAGGCAAAAAGCTGAGGCACCAATGTGAAAGCTCAGTTGTTGTGTCTTTCGGCTTTTAGGGGTCGCCACAGCGGAACTCCGGTCTGCTAATGATTGGCAGTAGATTTATACGTGCAGAGTTGCCAGCCCTGATGCGCAACCTTCAACGAAGGTACGCCCATTCATGCATGTCTCCACACAGAAGACGCTCTAGCTGAGAATCGAACAGGACAACGTCTTACTGTGAGGCGACAACGCTACCGCAGCACCACCACCACCACAGTGTCCAATGTGAAAGCTCAGTAAATAGCATAAATAAATTATTTTCATTTTGTTTTTATTAAAATTGTACTTCTTTCTTTAATTGTATAACCAGTGCATAAGGTCAAAGAATAAGTAATTTAGGTACTTTAGGCACTTTTGTCTTATTGTTTTAATTGTTGTTTTTTTGACTGTGCATGTATGTTTTTCTTGCATGTTGACCTTTTGCTTGTTCTAATTTTGACCTGTATATATAAACTTGCATTATAGTTACAACTAAATTACAATGTTAGTATTCTATTAAAAGTGGTATAATGCTATTGTTTTCTCCAAGAGCTCTCTGCATTGTCTTCTATTACTCATTGTGATATTGGCTGAGGTGATAACTGAAAAGTTTATTTTGGAGAGGTTCAATTTCCAGTTTAAAAAAAAAGACAATAAAAGGAGACTATGGATATAACCTACCTAAACTTTTAACAAACTATGTGCCAGGATACTATAGAATAAATTAGGATAAAATAAAAAGACAAGTTAGGATTGCAGTCAAAACATAGACAGCACAACTCAATAATTTGCAGTAAATGAATGCTACTTAGTTGATGGCAGAGATTAGGATACTGCATTGGTCTGGCGTAAGGTTGGTCATTCCAGTGTCTATATACTTTACATTGCAGAACCTGTGGGGGAAAAAACAAATATGTGTCTGCCGATGACACAGCAGAGTTGAAACAAGAAAGTGCAGAAGTAATAAGAACAGAATTTTCAAGACTAGGAAAAAAGATGTGGCAGCTTAAAGTTAATATAAAACAAAGCATGTTGGGACTAAAAAAAAACGGAAACATCTGCACAGCTGCATGAAAAAATAGCAGGAATATCAATAAAGAGAGGTTCTTGTGGATACTAATATCTGATGACCCAAAAATAAGTATCTTGTGCAACAAATCAGTAGTGAAGGTATGAGAAATAATGAAACTGTAGGCAACATTTAAATGACACAGTGGTATTTTGTCAGGCTCTAACTCATCAAACCTACTTCATCAAGTCCAGAGCTATCAATGCTGTAAATTAGCAAAGAAACAAACCAGCTTCCCTCTGCAGGACCCATATTATTACTCATTTTTGAGTTTTGCTAAAATGGTTATAATTGTATTTATTTTTTTATTTTAATTTTATTTTTTTTGCCATTATGTAAGGGAAGTCACAAGAAAGAATACTGACACGAACGCGCACATGCACACACACACACACACACACACACACACACACACTCACATTAGGAGAGGAGACCATAGGAAAGAGAGAACAGCAGAAAGATAAGATAGTTATAATCACTCCTAGACTGAAGCACACAATGCAGTTTTTTTTACGAAACAGTGAGAAAGGCCAAAAGATAGCTCAGTGTACTGTGAATGGTGCATACCTAAGAAGCCCTCATATCAACTTTTCATTACACAGATGACTACTAGTAAAATAGTAGCCATTTGTGTAATGAAGAGACGACTACCACCTTACTAGTAAGGTTGTGTACAGAGCAGTAGGTCCAGTTCTATTTACAAACATGCTTAATAGGCAGCCACGAAACAAATAGCAGAGTTGTCAAGGTAAAAATAAGAATGAAATACTTGCAATATTGAGAAAGATTCAAAGCACATAACACATGCATAATGAGAGAAAGAAGAATAGAGTGTGTGATACAGGCTACACTGCACTATCAGGGGTTTAGTTGTAGAGAGACAGGGTTGAAGAGAAAGAACATTATTGGAGAAGACGTAAATGACAGCCAAAGGTGTGATGAACCAGCTGACTTAAAGAAGAACTTCTTCACAGACATGGTGGTAGGGACATGATACATACTGCCAGAGACAATGAAAGAATGCAAGGCAAGGTAATGGTTTAGAGATGCTGCTGAAATAAAATGGAGATGGTTGGACAGTGTTAAGGTAGATGGAGTGAAATGCTTGGGGTCAACTGTAGCAAATGCATAGGCTCAAAGACCACAAGTAAGTCTTTCTCTGTTAAACGTTTTCCTTATTTATGATACAGAATAATACCAGTTGACTGCCACAAGGCTGCAGTACTGACACCGGCTGACCATGCCTAACTGCATCATCTAATTATTGCAATATAACAGTAATAATAATGCTACCTGAACTGCTGCAGTACAACAGCAATGAAGCCACCACTTGAAAATGCTACTAAGAATATAATTCCCTGTTGTAAAAATGCAGAAATGGCATACCAGTTGCTCAAGTATCTCCTGCTTCAAACCACAAAAATGACATATTTAAACTTCTGCAGTGCCAAACTATCAGGAAATACTCAGCTGCTGCCAGAATATAATAACTATATCACCCAGTGCTGCAAGAACAGAAGATCATTCATTCATTCATTCATTCATTCATGCAGTCGTTCATTCATTCTCTGATTACTCACTTAATCCAATTCACAGGCATGGACAGCCAGTGTCCATGCTGGCATTCACTGTGTGCAAAGGAAAGAAACATATCCTGAGTAAGGTACCAACTACTGCAAGATAAACAGACACACACACATCATACATCCCAACAGGCAATTTAGGCTATGAGCAATTCACCTATGGCATATCTTTGGGATGTGGTAAGAAATCAAACCATCCATCAAAATCCCACACAGATGCATGGAGGATGGACAAACTATGCACAAACAGCACCACATCCACATACTGAACTGGAGGACCAAGTGCTATGAAGCAGCAATGCTAAGTTCGGTAGAACTGTGCCATGATCACCTAAATGATGCGGTATTGACATCACCTGAAATGGTATGGTGTTATAATCTTGTCATAATTTAACTGTGGCAATATTAATTCATTACTGCATCTTATAAATATCATATAATTGCTATAGATCACAATAGTGACATGAATGCAGAGTATGTTGTATTAATATTACCTAGCCGTTGCATAAGAACACCATGTAGCTACTGCCATACCTGAGTAATGATAACAACTGTTTCATTTAAAAGTGGTATCACCTGAATACAAGGCAGTTACATATCAGATGCACTAACAGCATTTACTGCGATACTAAATAGTTGGCATAAAAGAGCTTAGTACAAAGCTGGACATTTCTGAAATGAAAATATTGTTGCATAAAACCAGCAGAAACTCTGAAAATAAATGAATATATGCATGGGGTATACTGCACTCATATTACCCATTTGTTGCAGTAACAACATCATGCAACTACTGCCATACTATAGTAGGGATATTGTTTTTTTCATATTATAGTAATACTACTTGACTGCAAGTCAAACATATCCAAAGGCACTAATTGCATTTAGTGGAATATCAAACAGTATGAAATAATGAATGTTAATTTAGTTGACACTTCAAATAAAAGTATTTAGAACAAAACTGAATATTTTACATCAATAGAAAGCAAACAGATATGATTCCACAAAATGTGGAAACTTTTGGAGCTGCAACAAGCTAAAATGTTTGAAGCAATGTCAGCCATCATGAACCCAGTACGTAGTGATTTTAAGTACCACTACCACTATCTCGGACCTGCTCTGACTTGGTGGCAGGTCACACCAACAATAACAGTGCTGGTACCAAATTACATGCCATGAGCTGACCAACCAGAAAATTACAGTCCATTCTTGTGGAGACAAAGCCATCTTACAGGTGTTCACTGACATGAATCACACAGAAAATGTATCATGATGAATGTGAGGACTTCCGATATTGGTAAGATACTACTCTATAAGAATTTCTCACCATCCTTTCTACAGGTAAATTCCAGACAAACAGAAGACACATGAAGTATATCACAGGTGTCAGCCTGCAGAATACTCAGCAGTTTTCTCTGTACACTACTTCCATATGTGCATGAAAACATCTTTTTCCCTGCACACCAGAGGAGAGCCTTAATATCATGAAAGGTTTCTATGATACTGCCTGCCTCCCTAAAGTACTGGATGCTATATACTGCACACGGGTCCCCTTCAGTTGATTGAACTTTTAAAAGTTCAAAGCACATATGGCCGAGACTATACGATTGAACTTTTAAAGGTTTGAACAGTCTGAATGAAGATCCTCGTACAGTGCGGAATGGGAAGATTTCCCTTTTCTGCAATGTAGTGGGATCTCAGAGTTGGTATTATTAAGTAGCAGGGGGTGGGGGTGAAAGGGGGCTTGCCCCCCTGCTACAAATGTTTAGTTTTGTTTTTTTTAAATGTTCGAACATTTAAATGTTTGATGTTATGGTCTCGGCCATATGTGCTTCAAACATTTAAAAGTTCGATCTACTGAAGTAGATCCACTGCACACATATGGAAATAAAGGTCCAGCTGAGGTCTGTGAACAATGATAAGTCAATAGAAAGGGCCACCACTCATTTCAATAGGAAGGACTACATCCATCAACTGCCAGATAGTATGCAATGCACAGGGGTTAATAACCAAAGTGTCTCCACAGTACCCTCGCAGTACCCATGATTCCCACATACACCATACAATTGATCTAAACTGCATCTTCTTCCATAGGGAAATTCTACAGGGTTTGAACACTAGTTGGTAAGTGCAGACAGTATGGGAAGCAGATCTACGCACACACCACACACACACACACACACACACACACACACACACACACACACACACACACACACACATATATATATATATATATATATATATATATATATATATATATATATATATATATATATATATATATATATATATATGTGGCCTGCACTTGGTCTGAATCTTCTTGGTTGACATTTATTTAATTGACAGCATTTGGTCAACCAAAAAAGGTGGTCAACAGGTGTGAGAGATCCCACAATTATCAAGAATGGAGAATTTGCCCTTTTCTCTGAGAGACACAAGGGGGCTTGTCCCCCTGGAAAAAAACAGTGTTTTTGTTGTGTCTGTGTCCTTAAATTGCACATGTACCAAGTTGGTTCGCAGGGCATGAGTGTTAGTGTGTCTATGTTGGTATTGCCGAAGCTTTACAGTCAATGTATGCCATGTCAACATACTGGTGTCTCAATGAACATGAGTACACCCATATAAATATATATATATATATATATATATATATATATATATATATATATATATAGGATCCGTACAGATGCTATGCTCAACTGCATCTTTCAACGAATCCCAATTTGGTGAGCATACAGCGGTGAGATCTGCAGTGAGAGTGACAGATGCATCTAAGATGGAGGTGGGATTACATCAAGGATCA
This sequence comes from Protopterus annectens, assembly GCF_019279795.1. Classification (NCBI taxonomy): domain Eukaryota; kingdom Metazoa; phylum Chordata; order Ceratodontiformes; family Protopteridae; genus Protopterus; species Protopterus annectens. Next base: position 876,666,681 of record NC_056745.1, read on the forward strand.
GCTCTGAGCCCTTTCTTATTTGCACTGGTGATGGACAGGTTGACAGATGAGATCAGACAGGAGTCCCCGTGGACTATGATGTTTGCAGATGACATTGTGATATGTAGTGAGAGTAGGGTACAGGTTGAGGAGACCCTGGAGAGGTGAAGATATGCTCTAGAGAGGAGAGGAATGAAGGTCAGCTGGACTAAGATGGAATACATGTGTGTGAATGAAAGGGAGGGTAGAGGAACTGTGAGGATGCACGGAGTAGAGTTGGCAAAGGAGGATAAGTTTAAGTACTTGGGATCAACAGTTCAGAGTAATGGCGAGTGTGGAAGAAGAGAGGTGAAGAAGAAAGTACAGGCAGGGTGGAGTGGGTGGAGAAGAGTGTCAGGAGTGATTTGTGACAGATGAGTACCAGTAAGAGTGAAAGGGAAGGCCTACAAAAGGGTAGTGAGACCAGCTATGTTATATGGGTTGGACACAGTGGCAGTGACAAAAAGGTAGGAGTCAGAGCTGGATGTGGCAGAGTTAAAGATGTTAAGATTTGTACTGGGTGTGACAAGGGTAGACAGGATTAGGAATAAGTATATTAGAGGGACAGCCCAGGTTGGACAGTTTGGTGACAAAGCTAGATAGGCGAGATTACGTTTGGACATGTGCAGAGGAGGGATGCTGAGTATATTGGGAAAAGGATGCTAAGGATGAAGCTGCCAGGTAAGAGGAAAAGAAGAAGGCCTAAGATAAGGTTTATGGATGTGGTTAGAGAGGAAATGCAGGTGGTTGGTGTGACAGAGTAAGATGCAGAGGACAGGAAGAAATGGAAACAGGTGATCCGCTGTGGCGACCCCTAACTGGGAAAAGCCAAAAGAAAAAGAAGACTTGCGCGAAAGTGCTGTTCACTAAAGCAGCACTTTTGCATAAGTATGCTTGTTATTCCAGTCATACTACGGTGCAGTAAGGGAAAATTCCCTTTTCCCCACTGTAGTGCGACCTTGGAGTAAGAATATTAAAGTGCGGGGAGGTGGGGTGCAGGGGGGCTTGTCCCCCTGCATTCATGTAGATTTTGTGGGATTTTTTGTTTTTGTTTATACATACTTTAAAGAAAGTGCTTTTTCGATGAAAGCGCTTTTGTTAAAGTGTGTTCGGTGATAATGGATTCGGGCTTTTGAAATTTCATTCAAAAGTCCTAGATCCATATATATATATATATATATATATATATATATATATATATATATATATATACATATATAAAATGAGCAGAAAATTCCAGCACTCTAAGTCCAACAAGCCTATATAAGGCAAAAACTGAATATCAGACCACTTTCCACTTCACTTTTCACTTGCTTCACTTTATTTACTTCATATAGATGTATTAGTGCAATCACATGGCTGTAATAAATAACTAAGCCTCACAACCAAGAACATAAACTGTTTGCAAACCGGTTTTACCAAATGGCATCTTCAATGCTTAATACATTACAGAAAATTGCACAAATGTGCTGTTTAAAAATACAGCCCTTAAAGTGACAACTTATATATAAACCATCACATGCAAACGGATCACAATAGATTCAAAACAACATCTATGGCACATTGAGGTCGGGGTATAATGTTAATTTAGTTACAAAAGCATATTCTATGGTTTCTGGACATATTAGAAAAGATTTACTTAAATCAGGAAAACAACATCAGGATGAGAGACCTACCACTGGTGTACCTAGACTTATTATAACCTTTGGTACAAATAATTTCAATATAAAGGCGGTTCTTAATAAATATTGGTATATCTTAAAGTCAGATCCATTTTTTGAACAAAGTTTGGATGAATATTCGTATTTTGGATATAAAAGAGGGAGAACTATTGGTGAACATTTATCTGGCTTTAAGAGAAATTCTTTTTTAATGAAAGAGGTTAATGAGAAATTGTCTTACATTGTGTGGTATTTGTACATATTGTAAGGTTGTGTCCAGAGTCAAATCTTTTACTTCTATTAATACAATGAACGTTTTTAAATAAGATCTTTGATTGTTTGCAGCATGGAATGGATAATATACATGATTGTATGCCAATGTGGTGCATTCTATGTTGGTCAAACATCAAGACCATTCAAACACAGAATAGCATTACATATCAGTGATGTCAATTGTAGAAAGCTTAGAAATGCACTTTATAAATGTCACTTGGAACACATTGAGGCACGTTTTATTTTTGTATACATACATACACACATACATATATATATATATATATATATATATATATATATATATATATATATATGTATGTATGTATATTTACATACATACAGAGAAAGAGCATCAGGGTACCCTATGCTGCAAAGGTTGATGATGCCTATATGCAACCAACAGAATATCATTAAACAGCAGCGTAATGCCACACATTTGCAAACCAGAAACATCACTGAGTATGTGTTTTACCTGCTGAAGGCACAGTTTTGCTGCCTGAATATGTCTGGGAGAGGCTCTGCAGTATGATTCTGCCACTGTTTGCAAAATGTTCTTAGAATGCTACATACCACATAATATGATTAGCAGAAAGCATGCATACCAGCCATCTGTTGAAAGAATATCTGGACCCACTACAACTGCCCTGCTACAGCCAATAAAAAAAAAAAAAGTGTCAATGATAGTGAGACTGAGAAATAGCATGCAGCATGTCATTACAGCCCCACCCCCACTACAGACCATAGTATACTGCAGTACAGGTAAAGCAGCAGCATCTAGTCCAGCTCTACTCGTCTATAATGAGCACACATTGATATTCATGTGAAGCATTGCAAAGGTGATATATTCAATATCAGTTAAAGGCTATGCTGGGCAGTGCATGGTCAAGTCACACAGTGCATCAGACTTCTCCACATACACCACAGTGGAGGGAGGGTGCAGTGAGTCAGTCATTATTTAATTATTTGATAAGTGACACAATGGCCCATGGGTGACATCACAACCTGGGTATGCAGGGAAGTGAAGATGGTAGTCTTGTGACAAGAGGCACTATGCATCATATGTAATTTCCCGAATGAAAGGGAAGGGTGGTACAATGAGAACACGGCTAGAAGAGGATGCCACTATTGGACCATGATGTAAGGCCTCTACACTGGCATGTAATGGGGGATACAGATCCCCCCATGACAGGGATGTTATGCAGCTGCATGAACAAAACCTCTATGGGCACCACTAGGAAGGTATCCTGTCCCTAAGGGTTGGCAGCCGTCACCATCTATGATGTGGCAAGTTGAAAGACATTACCACTGGATCCATAAGGGCAAATATGACCACCAAATGTATGTACCTGCCCCTGAACAACACTTCATGGTACAGCAATGATGGAGACATTTTATGTCTTCCACATAAAGATTGATAATGTAGCAACATGTGCCACCATAGTCTCATGAGACCTAGAATGGCACCATCCCTTGCTTCCATGATCTTGCAAAGACACTGGTAATGATGGGTGACATCCTCACAGAAAGCCACACAACACATAATCATCTCCATGTCAACATGAGTGGCAGAAGACTAATAGCCCCACATATCTACATATTAGGGAACATCTGTGACAAGTGACAGCACTGTGATCTCCTGCTAGATCGCTGTATGATGAGTGCATCCACACTGAGGGCTGTGCATTCCTCTGCTGCTACAGCTGCAGAGAGAGGACTGCTGGCACTCTCAGTTATGCGGAGCCCACCCAACAAAACTAGTGAGCACTCAATCTGTACAGCCAGTATCTTAGGTTTGACTGAAGCCATGCCTTCACCTGAACAATTACTAAAGAGGGAGACAGACAGTGCCTGAGTGCCGTCTGACTGTGACTCAGTCTGTTTCTTGATATTATCTTTGTACCCTGCATAGATGTTAACAGGTGGTTTCCTGACCCAGCCTGTTCAGGTGTGTCAATATAATAGCAGCCTGATCTGTAAATATACAATAAACGACAGAACAGAGTAAATCTAATTGTCCATTCTACATATGAGGTCTGCATATGTATGCAAACATTGGTGCATGCAATGCAGATATACAACAGACACTGATGTGCAGTTTGATATTTAAAATGGCCAAACAAAGGCAGCTTGCACAGCATATATTCAAATGAGGCGACATTCTACATTCCGCTATAAATCACTATATTTCAGTGACTGCACAGATGTCATATTGTGCAGTTAGGGTCCACAGTATGCCAATACATTGTGAAACAGGGTATATGGAGGCTGCTCTAAGGCTGCACTGTTCATGATTCAAAATTCACATTTGCAACATGAACCTTAGGCCACCATCTTGTTTTACATAACTTTCCTAACAGTGGCTGCTGAAAGTAATGTCCATCTGAAGATACTTGTCTGGTGTGCCAAGAAGAGCACGATAATGATCTACCTGTTACGTAGTCAGTTCAGGAAGTGGCTACTAGGACCTCATCAGTGTCCATTCTGTAAAGTGGATACAGAGCTGCTTAATGAAACTACTGGCATCCCCAGATCCAGTAAGCAATGCAGACACTGGTATGATGCCCTATTACACCATCACCCAAATATCTCCAGCAGTGGGAAGTGAGGGTTAAGCAGGAAAGACCCAAACAGCACTGTAAGCATTTAAAACCATTATTCTTTTTGGCAGTATACATTATACCTTTTCTTTCTAGCATTCAGTGCTGTGTTCCTAATAAAGGCTAATACTTCTGATGGATACCAAGGCATATGTGGTGGGCTCATGAAGGGGGGCTGTCTCTGTGCTGTACCTGTTGCTTGTCTATCTGTCTTGGCACTGCTGCATATTGTGGGGGTATTAAATCACTGTTCAGTTGTGAGGCTATGGGGTCTATGTCAGGCTTTTGCTGTCTTGTATGTAAGTGTTAAGCTGTAACTCCACTGTGTAGCTCGGAGTACATTTTCATGCATCTGTTACCATGCACATACATATCGGACTGTAGCTTAGTTGTGTCGAAGTGGTTGTATTTCCAGGTTTCTGCTACCATGCATGTCCATGTGGGAGTGCAGTTTTGCAAGGAAATCTCTTTGTCACTTACACCTGTGTAAGCTGTATGCTGTGCCCATGTGTCTTTCAGGAAAGGTGGACTAGAAGGCCAAATATGTTGGTTGCCACAGGAGGCAACTGAAGTTTGTCACGCAGCATGGTTAGTCAGACACAAACCTATGTTTTTCTATATTATCTATACCACTTGTAGGATATGTTCACTAATGTTATCCTTTCCATTATGTCTCCCTTCTGCTGGTCATGAAGTGAAGTAGGCTCATGTGCGTCAGCTGCAAACAGCCCCTGTCCCTGTGGCTGTGTCTGTGGTAGGTGTGGGGGCTGGAAGTGGCACATCAGGGAGGGTCAAACATCTTCCAAGCAGTTAGCCTGGTTCAATCATGCACTGAGGCTCACCTGTCAGTGCTGCAGGTCTTAAAATGAAGCAAAGGAGGGCAGCCACCCTTATTGCATGATATCAGGGGGCATGATCAGGAGGTGCCAATCAATTGGTAGTGTAGTACTGGTATTCAGAAATCAATTTTCATAGTGCTTTTCTTCCTGACTACAGGACTGAAGCAATTTGTGTGTGATATAAAAGTAGAAGCAACATTTTTTTTTTTTGTTCCTCAACTTGGAGCTCAGAGTGCAGAAACAGGACCTAGTTGTCTTCTAAGTTTAAGAGCACCTGATAGACTGGAATTGACCTTTTTTGTTATTTTTCTTATTTTTTTTTCCTTTTTTGATCATCAGTTTGAGTTGAGGGGAGCAACAGATAATACGAGAGGCAGCTAATGTTGAGATGACCCACTAGAGGGTCAATACTCTGTCCTTCCTGCAGCTCATAGCAGATGTAATTGATCTGAACACCCTTGTCATCAGCACTTCACGGCAGGGTGTATGATCCCTGTAACTGGCCACCCAGCCCACCCTGACCCATTTAATCCATCTTCTGGGCTCATTCTGCATCCCCCTAGACTAGCTAGCAGTCAGTACACTCCCCATAACCATTCCTATTCCCAGCAATGTACAATCCCATCCTAGTTTGCCACAACTCACTCCTTATATGTTGTCTACTCTTCCCTACCACCATTATGCTTCCCTCTGTTTGTCTCTGCCTTACCCATGTCTCCTTGTATGTGCATATCACCCTCCTTGACCTATTCTGTCTTGTGTTTTTATGTGCCTTTGTTACTCATCCCTCCCCACCCCACCCCCGTTTCCCTATCTCCTTTCTCCTCATCCACTCTGTGTTCACATATATGAAAAAGGGGTACTTATCCCCACAAAAAATTGTTCTCCCTTCCTCCATCTGTTTTTTTCATTCATTGTGTACCCCTTCTAGATATATTCCTCCATTAACAACTGATCAATGCTCTCTTTGCCTCCCCTTTTATGGAACCACTCGGTGTCCAGGTGACAGGAAATCAGGTAGCAGGTGTTTGCAATGAGCTGCAGGTTAAACAAATGTGCCACTTGCCAGCAACCTGCTCTACCACACATCAATTCCTGCTACCTGCTGCCTTCAAGTATTTTGAGAACCATTCTAGTTGGAGTATTGCTGCTACATTGTGCAATAACATGTTGCTTGCTTTTTTTCCACTTTGGTTGGTTTGTGTTTGCTCACCTTTGTACTGTCTGTGGAATTGGAACACAGCTAGCTGCTCAACCGCACACATTTTTGTGGTTTGTATAGTCATGTGGACCATGTACTGCTGTATATCACTAATAAGTGGCACAGGCCTTGCTCAGGTCTGTGGAGTATCTCTATAAACCCTGGCGAGTAGAATGTAACAGTCTCTGATTTTTAAATAGTAAAATAGGACTGTACATTGCAAATGTGGATACACAAGTTTTTCTTTAAAAATAAAAAAGTTGTTTCTGTTATGAACACCTACTGTGATCTTTTACTTTTCAAAATGGTTAGCTCTTAGAAAGTCATATTAAGCTCTTTTGGATAACTTAACAACACTACATGCTACACGTCAAAACAAAGTCCGTGAACAGATGATACAAAACAGGACACAGAAGTTCGGATAATTCTTAAATGAAGTTGTAACAAAGTAAAATCATAGTTCTTCAAACTAGCATTTAACTGTGGTTAGCAACCATAGAAATAGTGGAATAAGCTTAAATTATAACTTTGACAAACAAATTATTTAAAAATATTGCTACTATAAAATCAATTAAATCAATTATTTGATAGTTACATAAGCAGCTTGTGTTTAAAATCTGTAACCTAATGTCAAGTAGCAGCTGCACTGCCATAGCAGTAACATCATATAACTATTCGAAGATCACAAACAGTATTTCAAATAAGTGTTGCAGTACTACAAATAACAATTCTTAATTGCTGCAATACTACATGGATGCTATCACCAGCTATTATCTTAGAGTTTCATTAAAGAGCTACTTAGGTGCCAGCATTACATTTCTGCAGAGATGTCACTTCAACTGAAATGCCTCACTGTATTGGTGTTAACAGTTACTTTGATGTCTGCTGCAGTATCGTGAAAATGACTTTAAACATCTTTTGCATAAGCATGTCAATGACATTAATTGTTATAGTGTCACACTTCTTCTTCTTCTTTCGGCTTTTCCCGGTCAGGGGTCGCCACAGCAAATCATCTGTCCGCTCATGATTGGCAGTGAAGTTTTACAGTGTCGAAATGCCAGCCTGGCGCCTAACCTTCCACAGAAGGCACACACATGCACACACTCACACCTAGGGCCAATTTAGTGTCCAATCCACCTACAGCATGTCTTTGGGATGTGGGAGGAAACCACAGCACCCGGAGGAAACCCATGTGACCACAGGGAGGACATGCCGACTCCGCACAGAAGGCACCCCAGCCGAGAATCGAACCAGAGAACCTCTTGCTGTGAGGCAGCAACGCTAACCACTGCACCACCGTGGCCACCCGATATAGTATCACACTAATAAAAATTATTTTACACACCTTTTGCATTACCACAACAGTGGCATTAACTACTGCAGTGTTATATTAATGACATAAACTGACAACTGTAGATCCACATTTATGAAGTCAGCAGATGTAATACCATGTGTTGAACAACTTCTACACTGGGGAAAGCAGGGTGTCACAAAGAAGACGGACTCATATAACCTCACTGCATAACCACTGGCAACTTATTAGTATATAGGTTTTCTTTTCTCTGAACAGATGTAAGAGGATTGTTAAAAAAAAATATCACTGGGAACACAAATGTTCCCACATAAGAGCAATCCAGTCACGTCACAACTGTTAAGCAATTAATAAAAATACAGAACTTAGTATGACAGTTTTGAAAATGACTCACCTAGCATAAACAACCAACAAAACTGCAACACACAGAAGTCTATCTTTGCTAAATATTGCTCTTGTTATGAAACATCTCGGATTAAATTATTTCCACTCTGCCTTGTTGTAATTTGCCTTCTAGACATGTTAATGTCCTTGCTTACCAAACTAACTCTTATATTATTAAATATTTAAAATGATGGCAACCATCATCCTGTGAGTTTAAACCTTTTTTACTACAGAGCTCAAGGCTCAACTTAATCTGGTCACGCAGTCATATAAAATGATTTGTTCTGATTTCTATGGTCTTGTACAGATGTTTAAATATTTTATCTGTGTACTTTTAGTTTAGACAAGCTCTCAGTATAACTATAAATTCTGGCCTGCAAAAGATGTGAATCTTATCAGCAGACTCCAAAATGCTGTTATTAGTAAACTAACTTATAGCAATAACGTAATGCAGTACTTGTTGATTTGTTTAAAAAAGTGCACTGCATTCTAAGATATCTTGCCGAAGTGTTTACTTGTTTACACAGCATTTGTGTTGTTTACTCTAGACCAAATACTTAGCACAAGAGAGTATTCTGACTGCATACCACAAGAAAGAGATAATAACAGTTTCATGAAACATTAGCTTCAATAAGATGAACATTCTTTTGCCATACTGAGAGAATATGTGATGAGGGAGCTTTAAAGACACTACACTGAAACAGAATGTATCTAACTCTGTGCCCAGAACTCATTTTCTTCTTCATTAATGTAGTAACACATATAACAAACATGAAGCTTATACATTTCTTGTTGAGGGCATTACAGCCCCAGTGTTTCATTGTATTTCAATGTTATGCTTTTTATACACTAATCTATAAAACAAACAGACCTTAACTACAAAGTGAGATTACATTAATAGCATTTTATGTCTCTGATTATAGACTTTTGCCCACTGTGCTGACATTCGAGTGTTTCATTCTTTCTTTCTTTCCTTATAATGATCTAGGTCCTAATTCTAGCAACCTGTTTTATGAAGTATCATCCTGCTTTACAGAAAAACTAAATAAACGAATCCAAGTTACTGAGTTTGGTTGAATTCATCCAGATAACTGTAATGCAATGCTTTATGGTTATAACCCATACAATAACTATTTTGTACAGGTGCCTGTTTGTGAGAGTCATAGCTGCAATCCTCAGAGTGAAGAAAATACAAGTGAGGATGAGAAGAACATATACTAAATCCAAGGCTGCAGTATCTTAAGAGTATTCACCTTTCTCCAAGATGCAGCAATCACAGCATTGATATATACAGCTAGCGTGGAGTGCATTGTGGCAAAGTCCACCTTGCAAAAAATGCTTAAACTGTGTAACAGCAGTATTGTGATATTTATTAACTGTGTAACTGCAGTATTATGACATTTATTGTTTTTCTGTTTACAATTCTGTTTACTTCTTGAAGTGGTGAGCATCACACCTCTGGTAGAGAGTTTTTTTCTGCTATAGCTTACAGGTCAATTGATTCAACACATTTTGCAAAATGGAAAGTATGGTTGTGTAAGTAAACTTACTATAACAGTAGATGTTCAAATGATCACTGTTGCACTAGACATAACAAACCAAGAACCTTGAAAAAGTCCGCAATGAAGGTAGAAACCAGATCCCAGAGACCACCAGTAAAAAAAACACAGAAAAATCAATCAAAGCCCCCAAGTGTATGTTTCTTTAACAAACTTATTTTGTGGACTCACACTCAATGCAAATGATTATTTAACTGGGGGGCTTTGACTGGTTTGACTGGACTATGTGGAAGAGGAAATATTTAAATGTGAACATTGCATTGATTTCTTTGTATTCTAATGAAGTTGTGATTACACTCGACAAAAGAGCTCAGTATTGTCTTTTACACAATAAAGTTTCCTGTGGTTTTTACTGGTGGTCTCCGAGACCTGGTTTCTAGCTTCATTTTGCAGATCACTGCTGCAGTAACCTAAGCTATATGAATTATATCCAGCCAAGGATATAACAGCTAGCTAGCTTCCAAAGTTTTAGGGCACTTTCCCTGTGCCCAAACTGTCTGGCAGCTGAAGCAAAACTGACTAAAGGATAAGTTTGGGCACCAAGCCCCCCAGAGCTTTCCTGCCAACAAAAGGAGGAGGCTGAACCATGAGAGGACAATGCTAAGAAGAACAAAAAACAAATGACCACACGCAGCATAAACAACACGCCAAGAAACGGGATGGAGGGAGGAAGTGGCTACTGCAGCACTGACTATTCAAACATCTACAGTTATGGTAAGTTTACTTACACAACTGTACTATGTTCTTCATACTGATCACTGCTGCAATAGCTTATGCTATTACCACAGCATACAACTTCTGGGACTTGGAAAGAGAAGAGTCCAGGAATGGCTAGAAAATGGTTCTAGCAAAGCCTGACAAGACCTAGAGAAGTAATCAAGCTTATAGTGCTTTGTAAAAGTATGTACACAAGACCAAGTTACTGCTTCTAGAATACCTCTAGAATCCAGCCCTTTCCAAAAAAACAGATAAAGCCAAGGCCCTGGTAGAGTGGTCCTTGACCCTGCCAAGAATAGTTTTGTTGTGGTGAGTATAACAAACCATTTGTAAAAAGTCTGCTTTGACAAAGGTTGTCCCTTCTTCTTACCCTCACAAGAAATGAACAACTGATCCACAGATCTGAAAGATTTAATTCAGTCAAGATAGTACCTCAGTTGTCTGTGGACATCCAAGGTATGGATTATCCTTTCTCCCTCATTTTTAGGTTCAGGAAAGAAAATGAGGAGAGGGCCAGTTTGGCTTAAAGTAAACTCCGACACCACTTTAGGCATAAAAGAAGGATTAGCACTCAAAGAAATACTGTGCCTGTGGAAAATCAGGTAGGGTTGACTCACTATAGGAGCTTGCAGCTCACATACCCTTCTTGCAGATGTCAAAACAATTAATAAAACTGTTTTCCATGTTTAAAAAACTCAACTCAGCAAGGTTTGCTGGTTCAAATGGAGCGTTATCTTCACTAACACAAAATTAAGATCCGAAGGAGGGGCCACCATTTTACAGAGGAGTCTTAAGCAAAACCCTTTGACAAACATTTTGAAATGAGAATGCAGTGAAAGAGGAGGATCCATGGGTAGTCATGCTGAAATGCATGATAAAAGAGCTATGATGTCTAGTAACATCCCAGAAACAGAATCCTGTGAGAAGGAGTCAGGAAAGACTTTTGAATGTTCTCTGGGAATCCCAGCTTGTGTTACAAATCTCTCACCAAAGAGTGAGACTCCTGTAGATCAGTGTGCATATTGTACCTAGTCAGCCACTGTAGTCAGACAGCAAATGAATATAAGTTTCTGAGCACATGCGAGATCAGTACCATTTTGTAGTCATTCAGTGTGAGTGCTAGCTCGAACGGCGATGCATATGTGAGTGTGTTAGAAGTACTGAGTCAGTCAGAAAGCATATGAAGTTTGAAGTATATGTTCTAGTTACTACTCCATCCCATGCCTCTGTGTCCCATTTGAATACATGAGACATGCAACATGATATCAGAATGGGATCCGAAGTTGAAGCAGCTTGCAAATCATGAGGCACGTAGTTAGAAGTGTAGTAATATACAGGAGCGAACTCGCAAACAGGTCAGCAGTTATTTGAAGGTACTTAAAATCGTTTTAAATGATTTTCAGTTGCCAAACATGTGGCATAGCATTAGAAGTGTTGAAAATAATTAACAAGTTACTCAAAATGTCTGAAATAGCGACATAATGATTAAAGTGTTTGAAATAATCTCCAAAGTGTTTAAAATGTTCAAAAAGGCTAAAATGTCTACATTTGTTTTGCAATGTATGTCTTTTTCACAGTAACTAAGATGTTTCAAAGAGTCAGAAGTATCCAGTGTTTGAGGTATTTGCAATATTAAATTAAAGCATTTCCTGAGAGACTGTTCTGCACTTGAGCATAATTACAAGCACCAGGTCTATACTTACATTTAAAAGAAATGTGTTGTTATGGCAGAGGGATTTTGTAGACCTGAGCTGCTGGTGTTTGATAATAATATTGCAGAGAATTGGTGAGTATCTGAGCAAGAATATGATATTTTCATACAGGCTGCATTTTCTGATAAGGACGCATGTAAAAGAGAATTTATACTTCTCAATTTAGCTGGATCAGAAGCCATTGAGTGAAAACGTTCATTTGTGTATGCACCTGCTGTGTATGCAGGGGAGGGGGAGAACCACCATATTGTGATACAGGCTGAAATGCGGGAAGACCCTGGGTACTTAAAATGTAAATTTAAAGAAATGTGTAACCCTGAAATGAATATTACAATGGAAAGGCACAAATTTTATGCAAGAAATCAAAAGCCTGGTGAAATTATTGCAGCATATATTACCGACTTAAGAAATAAAGCTAAAACTTGCAGATTTGGTGATCTCCGAGATGAGTTGATTAAAGACCATCTTGTATGTGGTGTTAATAATGATGCAGTGAGAAAGATTTTGCTTCAAAGTAGTGAAGTAACATTGAGCAAAGCCATTGAGATTTGCCAAACACATGACATTACAGAAAAGCATACGAATATGTTCACGAATGAGAAACATTTGTTTGCAGTATCTGTTAGTGAGAATGTTAATAGTATGCAAAAGAAAATTAAGATGAGAAAGAAATGTAAACCGAAGGGTGTGGCTCCCAATCTGATTGTTAACTGTCACAACTGTAAAAGCAGTCATGGACCTAAATGGAAAAAGTGTTTAGCTTTTGGTCAGCAATGTCACAAATGTAAAAAAGTGGAATCGTGTCAAAAGGCTTTGCAAGTATTATGTTAAAGGAGAGTATCTGAAGAAGCAAGTAGATCAGATAGACACTGTAGCAAATTCTGAGAGCTGTGTGCAAACTTTCTATATTGATGGTGTCTGTGATTGATGAAACAGTTAATACAGCAGACTAGCAGTTGTAAGCAAAGTGTTAAATATTGTGTGCTGTACAAATTAATGCAAAACCTGTAGAACTTAAAGTAGACACTGGATCTAAGTGCAATGTTATATCAGCACAAATGTTTGCTAAAGTAAAACCTGGTGAGAAACATGATTCAGCGAAGTGAGCAAAACTAGTTGCTTATGGTGGGGAAGAGATTCAAACTGATAGCACAGTAGTTCTTTCATGCCATTCTGCTGGAAACAGCTACGACTTGCAGTTTTACATACTCAAAAGACAAGTGCAGTCACTGTTAGTCCTCAAAAACAGTCAGAGAATGGGACTGATTTCACTTAATAAACACGTCCACCATATAAGTCTGAATAACAATGATAGTTTTACACAGAATATTTTTAGTGAATATGCTGATATGAAGAAAGTAGACAGGAGTATAAGGAGATGAGGTGCATGGCAAAGAGAAAGGTGGCGAAGGCTAAGGATAAGGCATATGAAGAGTTGTATGAAAGGTTGGACACTAAGGAGGGAATGAAGGACCTGTACCGATTGGCTAGACAGAGGGACCGAGCTAGGAAAGATGTGCAGCAGGTAAAGGTGATAAATGATAATGAGGGAAACATAGTCACAAGCGAGGAGAGTGTGTTGAGCAGATGGAAAGAGTACTTTGAGGAGTTGATGAATGAAGAGAATGAGAGGGAGAGAAGGTTGGATGATGTGGGGATAGTGAATCATGAAGTACAATGGATTAGTAAGGAGGAAGTAAGGATAGCTATGAAGAGGATGAAGAATGGAAAGGCTGTTGGACCAGATGACATACCTGTGAAAGCATGGAGGTGTTTAGGTGAAATGGCAGTGGAGTTTCTAACCAGATTGTTTAATGAAATCTTGGAAAGTGAGAGGATGCCTGAGGAATGGAGAAAAAGTGTTTTGGTACGGATTTTTAAGAATAAGGGTGATGTGCAGAGCTGTAGTAACTACAGAGGGATTAAAATGATCAGTCACAGCATGAAGTTATGAGAAAGAGTAGTGGAAGCTAGGTTAAGAAGGGACGTGATGATTAGTGATCAGCAGTATGGTTTCATGCCAGGAAAGAGCACAACAGATGCAATGTTTGCTCTGAGAATGTTGATGGAGAAATACAGAGAAGGTCAGAAGGAGTTGCATTGTGTTTTTGTAGACTTAGAGAAAGCATGTGACAGAGTGCCTAGAGAGGAGTTGTGGTATTGTATAAGGAAGTCAGGAGTGTCAGAGAAGTATGTAAGAGTGGTACAGGATATATACAAGGGTAGTGTGACAGTGGTGAGGTCTATGGTGGGAGTGACAGATGTGTTTAAGGTGGAGGTGAGGATTACATCAAGGATCAGCTCTGAGCTCTTTCTTATTTGCAATGGTGATGGACAGGGTTGACAGACGAGATCAGACAGGAGTCCCCCGAGGACTATGATGTTTGCAGATGACATTGTGATCTGTAGTGAAAGTAGGGAACAGGTGGAGGAGACCCTGGAGAGATAGAGATATGCTCTAGAGAGAAGAGGAATGAAGGCCAACAGGACTAAGACAGAATATATGTGTGTGAATGAGAGGGAGGATAGAGGAATGGTGAGGATGCAAGGAGTAGAGGTGGCGAAGGTGGATGAGTTTAAATACTTGGGATCAATAGTTCAGAGTAATGGTGAGTGTGGAAGAGAGGTGAAGAAGAGAGTACAGGTAGGATGGATTGGGTGGAGAACTGTGTTAGGAGTGATTTGTGACAGATGAGTACCAGTAATAGTGAAAGGGAAGGTCTACAAGAGGGTAGTGAGACCAGCTATGTTATATGGGTTAGACAGTAGCATTGACAAAAAGGCAGGAGTTAGAGCTGGATGTGGCAGAGTTAAAGATGTTAACATTTGTACTGGGAGCAACGATGGTGGACAGGATTAGGAATAAGTATATTAGAGGGTCAGCCCAGGTTGGAAGGTTTGGAGTCAAAGCCAGAGAGGCAAGATTACGTTGGTTTGGACATGTGCTGAGGAGGGATGCTGAGTATGCTGGGAAAAAGATGCTAAGGATGAAGCTACCAAGTAACAGGAAAAGAGGAAGGCCTAAGATAAGGTTTATGGATGTGGTGAGAGAGGACATGCAGGTGGTTGGTGTGACAGAGCAAGATGCAGAGGACAGGAAGAAATGGAAACAGATGATCCACTGTGGCAACCCCTAACAGGAATAGCTGAAAGAAGATGATGATGTTGATATTTTCAAAGACGAGCTTGGTAAATTTCCAGTCACATATTCCATGAGGTTAAACCATGAAGTAAGTCCAGCTGTTAGACCAGCATGGAAAATTCCAGTAGCAATGCAAAGTAAAAGCAGAACTAGACAAAATAGTGAATTTAGGTGTCCTTACTCCAGAAGAAGAAACAACTGAATGGGTATCCTCCATGGTCATAGCTCATAAGAAAAGCTCAGATGATATTCAGATATGTACAGATCCAAGAGACTTACACAAAGCACTTAAGCATCCTCATCATCCGATGCATACAGTAGAAGAGGTAGCTGCTCTCATGCTAAATTCCACTGTTTTCTCATTCTTAGATGCAAAAAACTCTTTTTGGCAAATTTCGCTGGATCGCAAATCTTCATTTTTAACTACATTCAGTATACCATTTGATAGATAACAGATTTTTGATTATGCCATTTGAAATCAATTCTGCCAGTGAAGTGTTTCAACGTGCCATGGAACTAATTTTTTCTGGTTATCCATGTACTGTTATAGTAGACGACATTATCGTTGGAGGCAATGGTGAAGATCAGGAAAGTTCTAGACCATGCACGTGAATTGAATCTTAAACTGAATCCTCAGAAATGTAAATTCAAACTGAAAGAACTTACTTATGTGGGACATTTGTTTACCAGTTCTGGCTTACAACCAGATCTGTCTAAGCAGGCAGCAATTCTTCAGATTCCAGTTCCAGAGAATGTCACAACTTTACTATGTTTTCTAGGTATGGTCAACTATTTAGGAAAGTTCATCCCAGACTTGAGTGAGCTTTGTGCACCATTACATGAGTTGACACACAAAAATGTAAACTGTTCCTGGTTGGAACAGCAAAGACCATTTGATATTCTGAAGGAGATAATTGCCAGTCCACCCACATTGAGATATTATGTTGTTCAAAAACCTGTAACTTTTTCCTTTGTTGCTTCAAAGTACGGCCTTGGTACAGCATGTCTTCAGGAAAGCCTATGCATCAAGAACTTTAACCGAAACAGAGATGCATTATGCACAAATAGAGAAATAACTTTTGGCAGTAGTGTTCGTATGTTCGAAGTTCAGTGATTATATTTATGGCAGACCTATCCAAATAGAGACTGCACATCAACCACTATTGACAATTTTGAAACAGCCAATGCATGCAGCCCCAGCTCAGTTGTAATGTATGATGTTAAAACTGCAAAAGCACAATTTCAATAATGTTTACAAATGAGCAAATACTTGTACCTTGCTGATGCTTTGTCACGTGCACCCAGACAAACGACAGAGCAGCATGAAAATGAAAAAGCAGACTTTGAAGTCATGGAAGTCAGATATTTTTCGTCATCATGGCTTGATGAATTAAGAAATCACATGGCTTCAGACCCAATTCTCCAGAAGCTAAAAAACATTATCAGTCAAGGATGGCCAACATGACAAACTAGTTTATCACTTGACAGTCAGCAGTATTTTCCTTACAATGATGAACTCATGATGGAAGATGGAATCATCATGAAATGTCCAAAAGTGGTAATTCCTACACATTACAACAGGAATATATCAAAACTTTGCATCGTGGTTACCCAGGTACTGATTCAACCAAATAAAGGGCAAAAGCCTTTGTATTTTTGGCCTTCTATGTCCAAAGATATAGCGAAGAAAACTCTAGCCTGTTAAATTTGCAACTGAACCAAACCGCATCAACAAAAAGGACCACTTCAGCTACACCAGATTCCTGAATTACCATGGTTGACGGTTGCTACAGATATTTTCAAATGGAATGGTCAGCACTACTTGGTGTTAATAGACTCTTACTCATATTGGTTTGAAATTGACCTACTTCCTAACTTGACATCCAGCACAGTCATTATTAAGTTGAAGAGACATTTTTCTGTCCATGGTAGTACACACAAACTCATTTTTGACAATGGTGCACAGTTTACAAGTCAGCAGTTCAAGGAATTTGCTGAGTCTTGGGTCTTTGTTCATATTAGCAGTAGTCCTGAGTATCCAAAATCCAATGGGTTAGCTGAACGTGCCGGTTCAGAGTGCAAAATATTTGCTAGAGAAATCCAAGAGAGATGGTATCGATATTTTCCTTAACTTACTCAATCTCAGAAACATTACTCGAGACAACTTGCTTGGCTCACCTGCTCAGAGACTAATGTCTGGACAGGCCAGAACAACTCTTCCAATCAGTAAACAATTGTTAGTACCAAACATAAAGAATAACAGAGTGGCCAAGGCTCAATTTTCGAGAAAACGTCAGTCACAAAAGTTGCACTATGATAAGACCAGTAAATCCCTTAGACCATTACTACAAGGAGAAGTTGTGAGAATGCAAACATCTAAAGGATACGACTGAGTGGGAATCATGAAGAACATTTTGAGGAACTGAGATCTTACATCATACAGTCTGAAGGAATAGATTTCGGAAGGAATCAAAGACATATGTTACATGTCTCCGAACTAGTGGTGCAGCAGATTGTCTGTGTCAACGATTCTAATTACCAGAGTGACTGTACACCTGTTCGAATTCAAAAGGACAGTGTGCTTCCTTCAAATAATTTTCATGTAATCCCTGATGTTACAGTTTTGAAAGAATCCCCAGATACTGTCCCTGTTGATAAACCCAGTCAGAATTTCTATGTTACAAGATCAGGTAGAATTTCCAGACCAAATCCAAAATACACAGCGACATAGACTTGAACTCAGTTTTGTTTATTGAAATGCTGATATAATGTCTAGCTCTTAAAATGTCTTTGTTCTCCTATTTTGCAGTTCAAACAAAACTAAAGAGGGCCGATGTAGAGCAGTGTGTATATTGTACTTAGTCAGCCACTGTAGTCAGAGAGCATATGCTGTACATATAAGTTTCTGAGCATGTGCAAGATCAGTGCCATTTTGTATTGAGTGTGAGTGCTATCTTGAATGGAGATGCATATGAGAGGGTGTTAGAAGTATTGAGTCAGTAAGCATATGAAGTTTAAAGTATATGTTCCAGTTACAGCTCCTGATGTGCTTATGTACAATAAATGACTTGAACCCATCCCGTGCCTCAGTGTCTCATTTGAATACACAAGTCATGCGACAATTCCTGACACTTTAAAAAAGAGTCGGCAAAGATAAGCTAGTTGTCTACTTACAGAAAAATGTGGATACCCTGTAGACTGCAATGATCTATAACTGGAGAAAGACATTTTGTGAACACTCACAGTGCACTAGATAGTGAAAAGGGTAAGGAATTGATAATGTGATTCAAACACACAGAATCTTTAGAAAGATTTAAAGTCTTGATGGATAGGAATGTGATAAGCAACTTTTAAATCTAATGTTACAAGGAAACATAAACTAGAAAGAAGATGTAATAGGTTGTAAACTAACATCATTTTGAATTTGGGCACTATCACAAATAGGTTTAGGAAAGAAAAATCCAGAACTGGTCTCCAAGCATTTTCTTTCTTTGAAACTAAAAACATCGTTGAGTAAAACCCCTTTCTCAGCTAGGAAGGGCAATGGGTTGCATCACTCCCTGAGACAGCATATGATGAATGACAGGTGGAAACTAAAATGTCTGGTCTGGAGGATGAGGAATTACCCCCTGGAAAGGAGGAATTTCCTCCTACTGCTATCTTTAACACTGGCGAATGATCTTCAGAGCCCATTTGTCTGATATTAACTGTTGTCAAAGAGAAAAATGGAGATTCAGACTTTCTGGGAGAAAAATATGAGGCTGCCAGGGTGTGTGTGTGTGTGTGGGGGGGGGGGGGGGGCAATGTCTCTTAAACAGTCATTCTGAATTATTGGATTGTCCTCGGTTTTGAAAGATTCCAGAATCCCCCCCCCCATTTCTTCTTACAAATCTGTCAACCTATATTGTGTTGAGATTGTTGATTTTGTTCCTTACCAAAGCTGAATGAAAAGTTGAACACCTTGGAAACCTTGGAAAAGGATGATTGAAAAATCTTACGGATTCCCTACTTCAGCCTGCCCTTTTCATCACATTTTTTGATCACTTCTGCAGCAAAGGGCTAAAAACTAAATCTCTAGCCAAGGGAGAATTAAAATTCTTAGTTTTAACATCATGTCAGAGGTTATGAAAATGCTGCCATAGATGTCTCCTCAAACAGTACCAGTGGCCGTAGCCCTGGAAGAAGTATCAACAGAGTCATTTACACACTGTATACAATGAGTAGTAACTTGAATAATAGAAGTAATTAAATTAGTTAAAGCAGATTTTTGCTCACAGGAAAAAACTGCAGATAAAACATTCCTCGTATTTTCACAGTCAGAACAAACAATAAAATATGAGCCTGACAATTCAAAATTCAGAAAATAAAAGTTGCAGAAGTATACACTTTTTCCCATACTTATCAATAATCTTTCCATCCTTATCAGACAGAGTAGGATTGTAATTAACTAAGTGTTTAGCATCTGAAGGATTAACTGTAGCTATAGCTGGCATATTCTAGAAAAAGTTTCAGAGAAAGTGAACCCCCCACAGGGAGAGTCAGAAACTGAGCTGTCCTCTGGGTCAGAATCAGAAATATGCTTATTTTTCTTTCTTCTTGACAAGAAAACTGGAATCAACAGTATTATTAATGGCATCAGCAGCTGCCCCAGGTATCGGCACAACATTCTGACAAAACAGGAGAGTCTTCCCTGTTCCCTCTTCCAGAACCAACGAGTGGATTTCCCTTGCCCCATGAGGGAACCCCAACAGCTGCTGAGGACGTGGCTAACCCCTGTTCCATAGTGACTGTAGGTCCTACACTTGCGGGATCCGAGGTAAAAGATTAGTGATCTGAGATACAACTGATGTCCACAGTAGAGTCACCCATCTGCATTTGAGGCAAACTGCAAACCTGTTGTGACATCAAAGGCTGTTTTCTTAACTTGTTCTTTTTGTGGCTGGAACAAAGACCAACCATTGAACCGGCAGAAATTTCCATGGTCAAGCTGAAAGTGGTGCCTCTTTCACAGGGGAAAGCAAGCAACAAATGCCAGTAAGAAAACAAATCTTTAAAAGTCACTTTTTTCAAAAACAAACACAGTAAAAAGCATGTTAAAACACTTTCCAGACCCACAAAGTACAGTAAATACAATTTCTCTCCAGACAAAACGCTTTACAGTTACTATAAGCAATGTTTAAACTGACAGGGAAAAAGTGCTCCCGCTTAAAAGTACAGTACAATTTCTCATACATGTACTGCAAATGTAAAACTGTACTTTACTTAGTTTACTTGAGAAGCAAAAATGCAGTCTTACTTTAGTTTACTTAGTTTAGTTTACTTGAGTAAAAGCAAATATTTGTAGAATATAAAACGTTTACTTACCCTTGAAAATGGTCATTTGGCAGGCATTTTATTTGATCTGCAGAAATGCATATATTGCAAAAAAATGTAAAATAACTGTGATTGCCATATTATTGAGATAATGTGAAAGTGGTTAGGATATAAGTTTTAAGCAACAATAATGAAAATTGTCTAAAATAACCCAAGGTTCACAGTTTTGGTAAACTGTATTACTTATTTTCACATGTTTTTCAAAATAGTCCTTTTATAACCCTACTTTATGAAGAAAAGTTAAAGCTGTAGCATGTTCATGCAGTATCCATTTTGCTAAACTACATTTTTGTATGAAAGAAGCAGGATTTATGCTTAGCTTTTCTGTGAAATTCAGAGCTTCTCCCCTGAAAGCCCGTTACTTATATAACCAAATATTTTTTTGTTCTCCTTCTGCTTCATTCTTTCTGGTTACCCCAGTGCCCTGCTTATCACCAGGTCTACCAGCCTCTCTTAATCCCTTTCAAGACTATCTCCATGCTAAGGCTGGAGCTAGTGTATAGCTTAAGAGCATCCTGGAGGGTTCATGCCTTTGACTGCTTACCTTCTATCTGACTGAACAAGATGCCACTTCTACCAACAAAAAAGTATTAACTCCCCTTTACTCATCTCTTCTCAGACCCATTATTGAATATAATGCCCATTAGGCATGTATTTGTTTGAACATATTACTCAACTTGAGATACCTTAGAAATTCCTAGCTAAAAAAATCAGTGACTTCCAAAATCTCAGTTGTCCAGAGAAACTGACAGCCTACTCCCTGTATTCAGTCTCTTCTACACTCCTCCATGGATAACCAGTGTCTAGCCTTTCAAGAAATGAAAGACTTGTCCCTCCTTTACCTCCTATTCCCAACAGAAAGTACAGTTGTGTACACTTACCATAAATGTAGATGTTCGAGTGTATTCACTGTTGCAGTCATCACCTGTGGGTTATCCCTGCTGTGGTAGCTTTCGGCCGGCCCGAATACCAGAGTCAATGTTTTTTTGCATCAGCAGACATCGCCTGTAGTCTGACATCAGGTCGTCAGTGCTATAAAGCAAGGCAGCCAATGTCATTACATCAATTTTTCTTGCCCTAACCCGTCAGAAGCACAAGAAAATGATGAAAAATGGTCCTGGTGGCAAAAAGCCACGGTGGGAAGCTTATGTCCCCCTAGGGGAAGATGCTATAAGGGGGAGTGGAGGGAGGGAAACCAGGACTGTGACAGTAAATACACTCAAACATCTACATTTATGGTAAATGTACACAACTGTACTATGTTCTTCGTGTTTCACTGTTGCAGTCATCACCTGTGGGAGGATTCACAAAGCTGAGGAGAGGAGTGGAGAATAGGTTAGAGTCCTAGGCATGGGTCAGCAGTCCTTGCAGACTGCAGAGGCAAACCCTGCTCTAGACTTAGAAAAAAGAGGTAAGTGGTAATGCTTTGTAAAGGTATGTACAAAGGTCCAGGTTGCAGCTTCCAAGATGTCCTTGGTGTGGACTCCTCTGAGGAAGGCTGTGGAAGTGGAGGCTGCCCTAGTGGAATGGGTACAGATAGACTTGGGGGGGGGGGGGTTCCCATGTAGTCTGTAGCAGAAATGGATATAGTGTGATACCTATTTGGACATGGTTTGTTTGGAAATGGGCTTCCCCTCTGCCACAGGGGCAAAGCTGACAAGTAGTTGGTTTGTTTTTCTGAATGGTTTAGTATGGTCCAGATAGTATTTGAGTTGTCTGTACACATTTAGCAAGTGTAGAATTCTTTCTTTCTTGTTTTGAGGGTTGGGAAACAAGGTGGGTAGGTGTATGGCCTGGTTGAGGGTCAAATCAGATACCACCTTGGGCATAAAGTATGAGTTAGTCCTCAGGGAGACCCTGTCTGTACAGAAAATGATGAAGGGCTCAACAGCCATGAGAGCCTGAAGTTCTGATACCCTTCTGGCTGAGGTGATGGCTAGTAGGAAGGCAGTCTTCCAGGAGAGGTATTTTAATTCTGCAGAAGCAGCAGGTTTGAAAGGAGGTAAGGTTAGTTTCTCTAGAACATAATTCATGTCCCAGGGTGGCGTGGGAGGCCTTCTGGGAGGTCTGACATTAGAAGCCCCTCTGAGCAATTCCTTAATCAAAGGAAGAGAGAAGAGGGGTGGGTCTGAATGGTAATGGGCAGAAATAGCTGAGGCATGGATTTTAATAGTGGAGAAAGAGAGGGCACTACTGAGCAGCTTGGCTAGGTAATCCAAGATAAGAGAGATGGAAGGATGGGAGGTACTGGCCCCATTGGATTGGTTCCAGGAGCAGAATCTTTTCCATTTCTCTGCATATGATTTTCTGGTGCTGGCCTTTCTGGCCTCTGTAATGATGTCTAGGACCTGTTTACATAACAGGGACTCCTTGTTAGCTTTTAAGGTATAAGCCATGTTGAAAGATTGAGAGTCTGTAAGTCTGGGTAGAGTATCTTCCCCCTCACCTGGGTCAAAGGGTCTGAGATCAGGGGAAGCTGCTTGGGGGGGCTGTAAGGTCAGGCTGCGCAGTAAGGGGTACCAATGCTGTCTGGGCCAATATGGAGCAATGATGATGGCCTTTGGTCACCCCTCCATTACTTTGATCAGTACCTTGGGGATAAGGGGCAGGGGAGGGAATGCGTACACAGAGAGGGAGTTCCAGGGGAAGGTCAGGGCATCCACCTTCCATGCTAGGAGGTGATACTCCCTGGTACAGACCTTTTGCAGCTGATGGTTGAGGTGCGAGGCAAAGAGATCCATTTCCAGAGTCCCCCCACTCCTGAGTGATTTGCAGAAAGATTTCCCTGTGGAACTGTCATTCGTGGAGGTCCAGTCAGTTTCTGCTTAGGTGGTCTGCCCAGGGTGTTGTAGACCCCTGGTAGGTATTGGGCAATTAGGTGTAGACCCATGGAGGTGGCTGTAACCCAGAGGCTCATGGCTAACCTGCACAGAGGGTAAGATTGGGTCCCCCACTGTTTGTTGATGTACCACATTACTGTGGTGTTGTCTGTTTTTATAAGGAGAACCCCGGGCCTGAGATTGGGTTTGAAGGATGTCAGAGCCTTTTGTACTGCCATCATTTCTTTCTGACTGATGTGCAAGTGAAGTTGCTGGGCATCCCAAAGACCTTGGGTGCACCTGCCTGCTAGGTGAGTGCCCCAAGCAATGTCTGAGGCATTGGTAGTGATGGTCTGGCCAGAAGGGTGGAGGATGAATGGAAGACCCCTGTTCCTGGCACAGGCCTCTGCCCACCAGAGGAACTCGGCCCTTATAGATGGGATCAGAGGGAGAGAGGTCTCTAGGGACTGACAGTGTTGGCACCAAAGGTTCTTTAAATACCACTGAAGTTTTCTCATGTGAAGCCTGGCCAGGACAATGAGAAGGATGCAAGATGCCATGCATCCCAGGGCTTGCAAGAACTTCCTTGCAATGAGGTGACTTCTGGAAGCCAGCTGTGTAAAGTAGAGAGGCAGGAAGTTCTGCTTTTCTGGGGATATGAAGGCCATTTGGGATCCTGTGTCTAGCACAGCTCCCAAGAAAATGATCTTCCTGGTGGGGTTGGTTTTGATTTTTTCTCATTGATGGTGTACCCTAGGGAAGTTAGGAGTGATTTGACAAAGAGAAGGTCCTGGAGCAGCTTTTCTTTGCACTATGCCAGAATGAGGCAGTTGTCCAGGTAAGGGTAAATTTGTATACTTCTCTGTCTGCATGCTATGGCCGGGGCCAAGCATTTGGTGAATACTCTGGGAGCAGTAGATAAGCCAAAGGGCAGTGCAGAGAACTGAAAGTGTTGTGAACCTGCTCTGAAGTGCAGGAATTTTCTGCATGATTCCCTGATGGGGATGTAGAGGTAGGCATCTTTTAGCTCTAGGGTCACTAGCCAGGCATTTTTTAGCATAGGCAGCATCTGCTGCAAAGTTAGCATTTTGAATCTAGGGATCACCAGGGAGGTGTTCAGAATGGATAGATCCAGGATGGGGTGCCAAGTGCCCTCTTTTCTTGGAACAAGGAATAGCCTGGAATAAAAGCCTTTGCCTGTTTGATCTAAGGGGACAGGTTCTATTGCCCCCTGGAATATGAGAGTTTGGACTTGTTTCAATGCCTCTGCCCACTGATTTGGAGGTAAGTCTGGGTACCCTCTTGGAATTGGGAGTTTGTTGAAAGAGAATTTGTATCCCTGAGAAATTATCTTTAAGACACATTGGTCCTTTGTTACAGAAAGCCAATTGTCTTTGAAAAGGGAGAGCCTTCCTCCTAATTTTTGATGAGAGAACAGAGGGCAGATGGAGGACGGGACGTCATTGTGAGTGTTTGCCATAGAAGGTTGACTTAGAACTCCCTGTCTTAGACAGAAGTGGTCCATTGTTTACTTCTCTGCTGGTCCTGGGATAGGGGCCTGGATGGTCTGTCCCTGCAGGGCTTACCTTGGCCCTGTCTGCTAGGTGCAGGGAAGGCCCAGTGCTTAGAGGAAAAGTTCCTGCTGAATCTGGGAACTTTTACTGTTTGCATGGATTTTGCTTTGTCTTCCATCTTTTTAAGCTCCTCTTCTGCTTTTTCCCCAAACAAGTGCTCCTTATCTAGGAGTGCATCAATAAGTTTAGACTTGACATGATCAGGGAGAGGTTGTTCCTTCAGCCATGCATGACTCCTAATAACAGATCCTGTCACTGCTGCCATGCTAGAGGCTTCTAGGGCATCACATCCACATTGTAATGAGTGTTTGGCCACTTGACAAGCAGAGTGCAGTAAATCTGCTAACTCTTTTGAATTGGCACAGCCAGGAAAGGTAGCAATCTTCTGTTTTAATTGTTCCAAAGTGTGTTGATATTTTAACATATGGAACTGACAATTGAGTGCTCTGATAGCTAAGGTTGCAGAGGTGTATACTTTTTTACCCCATCTGTCCAGAGCTCTGGAGTCCTTGTCAGAAGGAATATGATTCTTGGCCGAACTAGTTAGGTCCCTGTGTAATGACCTCTCGGTCTGTAGCAGGATTTCTGTACAGGTATTTGTGAGAATCCAGTACTCTGTAGTACCTGTCAGATTTACTGGGAGCAGGTGGGAGAGCATCAGGGGCCAAGCTGAATTCATGGAAAACATCACCCACCACTTCTAAAATAGGGGGGGTGGCCAGGGGTCTGTACTGGGGCAGGTCCAGAAACTCTCTAAGACTTTTCTTAGACTGTGGGAAATCCTGAGATTCTCATTGGGAATGTTTCCTGAGGGAGTGAAGGATCTCCCCAAAGGAAAGGTCCTCTGGAGGGGAGGCAGAAGGGATGGATTCCTCTGCATCTGAATCCTCATAAGCAGTTAAGGGATGCTGTTCCTCTTCAAAAATTGAACAGATTCCTCAGAATCCTGTTCCTGTTCTGTCAAAATTTCTGGGGGAAGAGTGCCTTTTTCCTTTTAGAAGTATTGGTCTGACTACCCCGGAAAAGGGAGATGAGATCCTCCGCCATTTTAAGCATTTGTGCTTGGGGTGGTGGAGCAGTAGCAAGATGGTGGCTAGAAGCAGATTTCCTAGGAGTGGCCTGGCTTTTAGGTCTGAGAGAAATGGTGGTCAGATGGAAAGACACATTTTTTTGTCTAGATTCAGTAGTGCGAAAGGCCTCCTCGAAAGCCGGTGCCTGTGTTGTAGCTCTGGACCCAAACGAGGTAGAGGCAGCCACAGGCTCGGAAGATGAAGATTTCTGTGGCATACCAGACTCTGAAAGGGTGTCAGTAGAGGCCTGCATAGATATCGAATCAGGCATCAGGGGCTGTGAAAGTGCCTCACTGAATTCCGGAGAACTGACGACCTGCTTAGCGGTAGCATCGTCAGAAGGCTTAGCCTTGTGTGGTCTGTCTTTATCTCTACGTTTTTTCGGAATGTCCACAGATTGTTGGCTGATGGATTCCATATTGGAATGTGAAGACAGAACATGAAAATAACTGTCTACAAAAAGGGCTGTACGGGGAATGTTTCTCACATTACAATTCTCACATTAAAGAGGGCACAGAACCGGCAACGGGGAACATCATGGTCTGGGCCTAAACAAGTGACGCAGTAAGAATGGAAGTCTCAGTGTGGGATCTGCTTTCCACATGTGAGACAATTGTTAACTTTTTCAGACATTGATTAGTGCAAGAAAAAAGGATCCCCAACGGGGTACTTAACTTTAGTAGTTTTCAGCTGAAATTCCATAGCAACCGACTGGCACTTGTGTGAACTGCTTCTGCTATGGGCTCCACGGCAAGAAAGACTGATATAATGACGTCAACGGCCTTGCTTTATAGCACTGACAACCTGACATCAGACTACAGGTGACAGCTGCTGATGCAAATAAAATTGACTCTGGTACTCAGGCCGGCCAAGGGCTACCACAGCAGGGATAACCCACAGATGATGACTGCAACAGTGAAACATGAAGAACATCAAATGGTTCCTGAAATGCCTAGTTAAAGGACATAAACAATTTTCAACAGATAAATAAGACATGCTGGAGTGACACAGTCATATTCTAACATATTTTCTATCTTTGTAACAAATTTCTACAACATAGATTACAAGTAGATTAGCACCCTTGCCCTCAAGGTAAACCTAGATAAGTGGATAGGCAGCCTAAATTTCCTCAGACTACCTTGTTTTACCCTACTTGATGCTGGAAGAAACTTTTGAAGACAGTGTATTGGCAAGGCTTGTGATGATCTGTAGACTGATGGCCTAAGACTTCCCTATGCACCTATGAATCTACTATCATTGTGGTATCGGTTGTGGTTATGTCCTGTAATTGACTTAAGAGATGTTGGCATTTTCTGGCATTCAAGGAAGTGAAGTATCAGCAGAGCGAGCCAAATATTGCTGTAATTAATGTTAATATTAACTGGAACATTGACGCATTCTATCCATATATGAGCAGATTCTAGCATGGACTTGAAAATATATTTTATGGAGATGCAGACTCAACCACGGTTATCAACGATCAAAGGCACAATACCTATAATTTTTGCAACAAAAGAGATATCCCTGAACCAAGTTTCTATAATGGTACAGAGTACAGTATTTTCTAGAAATTGGAAGTCTTCAAGACTGATCACTTTGCTATTTAGTTTTCCAGCATTTGTGAGTGGTACCCACATTTCATTTTATTTGTGTATTTCCAGTTACCATAGATTTGCAGTTTAAGATTGAATGGGAAAGAAGGAAGCATTAAAAGACAGATTTTTATGTACTCATGAGGACAGAAAGGGCAACTGTGTCTTTGTTGGTAAGCTTTAGAATGGGTATGTGGCAACAAAGGTAAGGTGCATGATATGTAGATTTTTATGTGACATAGCATCTGTTGATACAGCCTAATCTGAAGTGCAACCACAGTGCATCTTTGAAATGTCTCAGTGATTCTTGCAGACTAGTATGGAGCTCCAGGAGGCTGGAGTGTACACAAAGAACTGTGAATCACCTTTCTTACTGCAAGTATTAGAAATAGCCAGCTAATACGTTCCAGTAGTGCACAGACTGGGTGAGGTGCATACCACTTAAGAAGTTAATTAAATCTGGCCATTTATTGATGTGAAATATTTGGAGAAACTCAGACAGGCTGTCTTCATCCTTTGTTTCTACTGCATTTTTCTCTTCAAATACATTAATTGATTAATTAATTGAATGGAGCAGTATGCTTGCTTATAAGAGAGTTCTATCTAAAATACTACACCATGTCAAGGCATTTATACTTCCTGATCTGGCCCACTCCATTGAAATGTGTATAGTAAAATTACTGACAAACACACAAAATGCTCAAATGCAATTTGCCCTTATCCAGTGTGGGTTTGTAAATAATTACTTTTCTGGTATTTTTATCTTGCAAAGGGCTAATTTCTTATTTTAACTTGTTAAGAGCAATGGACTTCAAGGTATATGTGAATAATTTTTGTCATTTTCAGTAACTGTAATATCTAAAAAGGTAGAGTTGTGTACACTTACCATAAATGTAGATGTTCGAGTGTATTCACGGTTGCAGTCATTACACTTGGGTTATCTGCCTGCAGGTAGCCCTCAATCGGTCCAAATACCAGAGACTTAGTATTTCTGCGTCGGATGCTGTCACTCCAGGACTAATGTCAGGTCCTCAGGGGTATAGAAATAGGCAGCAGACTCCATTACATCAGTTTTTCTTGCCCCAGATGTCAGGAGCCCCCCAAATAGGGAGCGAAGTTATGGTGGAGAAAACACCACCAGTAAAAAGTAAATACCAATACCCCTGAAAGGGGTGAGTAATAGCCATAGAGAGGAGAGAGAGAGAGAAAACAGGAGACTGGAGGGAGGGAAATCAGGACTGCAACAGTGAATACACTTGAACATCTACATTTATGGTAAGTGTACACACTGTACTATGTTCTTCGTGTTTCACTGTTGCAGTCATCACATGTGGGTGGATTCCCAAAGCTGAAGAAGGGTGGATGCAGTCAAGAAGAGTTAGGGCCGGCTAGTATGCCTTGCAGAACTGCTGTTGCAAAACCTGCCCTGGATTTGGAAAAGATAGGCAGGTGG
This sequence comes from Protopterus annectens, assembly GCF_019279795.1. Lineage (NCBI taxonomy): Eukaryota > Metazoa > Chordata > Ceratodontiformes > Protopteridae > Protopterus > Protopterus annectens. The sequence goes on from NC_056745.1 coordinate 876,695,980, forward strand.
TAATGCTTGGTGAAGGTGTGCACTGAACTCCAGGTAGCAGCTTCCAGGATGTCCCTGGTAGGGATTCCCCTGAGAAATGCTGTAGAGGTAGATGTTGCCCTAGTGGAATGTGTTCTGACCCTCTGAGGAGTTGGTTTCCCATGGTGCTTGTAGCAGAAATGGATGCAGTGTGCTATCCATTTGGAAATTGTTTGTTTTGAAATGGCCTTGCCCTCTGCCTTGTTGCAAAGCTAACTAGTAACTGGTCAGATTTTCTGAAGGGCTTAGTCCTATCAAGGTAGAATCTGAGCTGTCTGTGCACATCCAATGAGTGCAGGATCCTTTCCCCTTTATTTTGAGGATTAGGGAAGAAAGATGGCAAATGGATAGATTGGTTGAGAGCCACACCGGACACCACTTTAGGCATGAAGGAAGGGTTAGTCCTGAGGGAAACCCTGTCAGCATGGAAACAACAGCTGGCAAGCCAATCGCAACAAGCCATCATTTGTCTGAGGCAGGTCAGCTCGGACTCAGGTTTCAGAGGGGGGAGGTGGAGAACAGGTAGGGTCAGGATAGGTAGGAGGGCTGAAGTGGGCTGGGCTGTCCAGGGGAAGGGTTAAAAAAGCTGGGAACAAAGCAAATCGGTCTTTTCAGCCTCTACTTTGACAGCTTGTTTGATCAGCTTATCTGTGGATTACTGGTGTGTGTTTGAACTACGTATGGGATCTAAGAACAAGGTAGGGGCCTTTTTTTTATTTTTGATCTGATCATAGGATTTAGTGGCATTTATCTGTTAATAGGTTTTTTGATTATTTAATAGTGTAGGATGCTTAAGGTATCATGTTTAAAGGCATGCAAACAGCTGGTTAAGTGGGTCTAAGGTTGAATTAAATTGGTGTGTTATAATTGAGGTTCGTTTTGCAGGCCTATATTTTGGTGCTAGAAGTAGGTTAGTAACTAAGAGTGTACCTGGAAAGTATCAAGTGAAATTAGAAGACCAAAAGAGTTTAAGTAGTTTTAACCAAGGGTTTGGCTTGACTGAATTAATGCATGGTTAAATTAAAAATATTAAAGGTAGGGCTTGTGAGCTGAGGCCTGCAGCTAGCCACGTGGCAGGGCTTGTGAGCTGAGGCCTGCAGCTAACCACATATCAGGGCTTGTGACTTGAGGCTGTTGTTAGCAGCACAAGTAGAATACTTGTATTTGATGCAGAAGGCTGTGGGTTCTGCTCCCATAGTAGGTAGTTGGTTTGCTGATACTGTACTGTACTGTGCTGTACTTTTAAGAGGAAACCAGTGGTTAGCCACATGGCAGGACTTGTGAGCTGAGGCCTGCAGTTAACCACATGGCAAGGCTTGTGACCTAAGACCGGGCTTGTGAGCTGAGGCTGTTAGCAGCACAACAAGTAGAATACTTGTTTTTGATGCAGTTGGCTGTGGGTTCTTCTCCCACTGTATGTAGATGGTTTGATGATACTGTACTGTGTTGCACTTTTAAAGGAAAGCCTGCAGTTAGCCATATGGCAGGGCTTGTTGCAATTAGCCACATGGTAGGGCCTAGGAACTGAGGCATGCAATTAGCCACATGGCAGGGCTTGGGAACTGAGGCCTGCAGTTAGCCACATGGCAAGGTCTGGAAACTGAAGCCTGCAGGTAGCCACTTGTGGACAGGCCTGTGAACTGAGGCCTATAGGCAGCCACATGGCAGGGCCTGGGGAGCTGAGGCTAGAAAGTAGCCACAGGCAGAGCATTTGGAGAGGATTAGAAACAGTTGAGGGCACTCAAGGGCAGTTTGCCTTAAACTATTTTATTTACATGGGACAACAATTTTGTATCCAAGAAAAGGCTAGTTATGTTACTGTTGGTGTTTAAAGACACTTTGGCTTAAGAATATGTAGGCATATTGCTTAAGTTACTATTTGATGTAATGGCTTTAGTTTGTGTAATTTTGTAACTCAAATCAGTTAGATTTTTGAAATGCCTGGAGATTAGGTTACAAACAGGCTGGAGGGTAAAATAAAATATGTACTTGAAGGTATCAGACTAAATTTAAATGACAGAATAGGTTTAAATTAATACTTCAAGTAGGGTTTACTATGGGATTAAGGCTCACTTAAGGCATGAAACAAAGGCACACATGCCTAAGTGTGGCCTGGAGTTTAGGGATGAGATGCAAAAGGTTTTAGCAATAGCTGAAATTGTTTTTCTTAGCAATCCAGCAAACAATAGTGGTGGTCTGCAATTAATTAGATGGCTGGGGTCAGTGAAGAATCACATGGCAAGGCTAGGGAGTTGGGGCCAGCTTGTAAGATTAATACATGTTTGGTTTGCTAACTTGTGCTTAATGCAAATAAATCATGTCTGGTTTATTTCTTAGCAAATAAAATGAAATTAATAATAAAAATAATACTACTATATAATTCAGCTGAGTGGGTCATTAAAGTTAATCTAGGTCTTATGGAATTTACATCCATTTGCAGGTTGTAAATGAGTACATTGGGTAATTGTGGATAGAAAGATTTGGCAAAAGTGGAAACTCTTTTGTTCAGGACCGCAAAGCCAGTGCTTATATTTGATAACCCTGTAGATTTATTTGTTGTTTATTTTACCTGCTAACTAACACATTACTAAACCTTTGTGGAGTAAAGAGCAGTTGGCTAAGGAGCAGAATATGGCAAAATTGAAATGTATTAACCCACCAGATGCGCAGTAGCAAGCCCCTCCCAAACCCCGCCTGCGAACATGTTGACTACTCCGCCCACCGCTTAAAGCATGTTGACTACTACGCCCACCGCTTGATTAAAACACAAGGTAATATAGACCTTTAAACAAAAAGCATTATAGGCGTATTAAAACATAAGCAAATAACAGCTAATTGCACAAAAAAGATTACATTGTACATTATAACATAAAAACACAGATGAGATTGCTGTCAAATCAAAGCATTTTTTTTATTTCGCAAATTGGGGCAGAAGTACAAAGACAAGTACTGTTTGTACAGTAAAACATAATAAGAAATTAATGGAAAGTGTTGTTCAGGTATCTACTTTAATCAGCAGCAGTAGGTACAGATCCTATGTATTTTAATGAAAAAGGTTCAAAAGTCTATTAGACAAGGTGAGAGAAACAGTAGACAATCTTGTTAATAATGACAGGCCCAAAGTTACATTTAAGTGTGGTGAGATGTACGATATGCAGGCATGTTACCAACAGTCCTTATCTACAGTTTAATACAAGGCAGACATTTGGTTGCACTGAAGCAGGAGCGGCCTTAGATCAACTGATGCCCTAGGCAAAAGGGCTCCATGGCGCCCCCCACCACACTACCCAGTGCCCCCATCCTGGTCTACCTTCATCAAATAAATACTGTAAACGTGCCCCTGCTAGAGCAGTGCCCTAGGCGGCCGCCTAGTTGGCCTATGCCTAAGGCCGGCTATGCACTGAAGACTACATGAGCATCTCCAAAAATGTGGCAAGTTGTGAAACCTGCATGGCTTTATATACGAGAAAAGCCACTAGAAACTTACAAAGAATTGTGAAAAATTATGTTATAAAACAAAAACTATGAAGATAATGTTCTATACAGACATTCAGTGAAATGTTCTATACAGACATTCAGTGAAATGTACTAACTTTAGAATGTTTTTATTTTTTGTTTTGAAGGTTAATTCAAATGTAATGGGGCAGGGATGTAAATTTAATTTTAGATTAGAAAGGATGGTTTTGTCGGCTAAAATTCACTGCCAATGTACAGACAGAATTATATAAAATTGTCTCTATAAAGCCAATATTGAGAAATAGAAGGCTGAAATAAATGTGAGGAATCCTACTTTCTATAGCTCTGTGTTACTAGTTGTCCTACAGGTTAAATACTTAGCTATATTTGAAATATTACTGGCCATTTTGAAAGTTTTCTAGAAAGTCTTGTTCGGTAATCTGTTCAAGTGTAACAAAGTGTGTGTTGTTGTCGTCGAAAACTAAAATACAATAATTTTGCTATAATCAGCTACCTGGTCAGAATCCTGTATTTCCCCAAATTTGAAGTGTAATTTTACCATTTACTATTTACATATTTACTATTATTTGCACTTATTTGACCGTTACATTTGCATTGAGTGTCAATCACGGCGCATTGCCGTTGTTAATACCCGCCCTCCGGCATGTCAATCACGGCGGGCACACCCATTCCTGCGCAAACTCGGAGGTGGGTTAATACACTTCAATTTCGCCCAGAATATTGTAACCATTTCAATTTTAGCGGTGTAAGTAGAAAAAGAAGAAGGGCAGAAAGGTGGGGGGAGGTAATGGGTCAGTGCACAGAATTTCTTCAGGAAAGGCTGAAATATTTCATATGAGGTCAAAGCTTTAAATTGTTGGTAATATTTAGTTGGGTTTTTAGTTATCACTGCAAATTGGCTTGGTGGAACAGAACCCAACATGATGCTATGCAGGTAGGTAGATGCGCGGCCGAACCAACCAAGTAAACAACAAAAGGCCAGCAATATGTGATCCAGAAGTAGAAAATGGAAAATAATTAGGTCATACTAAGAGTAGACCAGCTAAACAAGAAAGGAGGCGGTGTAGATATATATATATATATATATATATATATATATATATATGTGTGTGTGTGTGTATATATATATATATATATATATATATATATATATATATATATATGTGTATGTATATAGGTGTATGTGTATAGATATATATGTATGTGTGTGTATAAGTAAGGAGGTGTATATGTATACATATATATATATATATATATATATATATATATATATATATATGGGTATATGAATGCATATGTTTATATGTATTATACATTTACAATATATATGTATAGACATAGGTATGAATATGGTGTGGGTGTGTATAGTACATATGGGTGCCTAATATGTGTACCTATATATATATATATATATATATATATATGGATATTTCTGTATATGTATTTATATATGTATGCATATAATGTATAGCTTTGTGTTTATAAGTATGTATGTGTGTATGTACACACATATGTGTATATGTATGTATACTTAATTTCGGTAAGTTAACTCACCTAGCCATTATTGGAATCAATTATGTAAATTTAGGCATCAGTGCATGGCATCTGGAAGACAAACTGCATGGCCAAGACATGTTTCATCTCTCAGCCCCCCCAGAATAAACTTTTGAATGCCACATTCCCCTTTTAGGGGTACACAGGACCAAGAATTAGTGGGGCTGATGAACTTCACATGCAAAGTTACCCCTGTTGGGCATTCATTTATGAGGCGTTTGGCTGCTAAAGGGTCTGGGTGCACAAGGCCACACCACCAGATTAGGGCCTCACAGGGCATGAAGGAGGATTTAGGGTGGCTGCGTTTTTTATTAGATTACAATGGGACAGCAGTTTGGCAGGAGAGAGACAACCAACTACCGCTTCAGTGTTTACAGATGCAGCAAGGGGAATTGGCTTTTGGGGTTATTTTCAAGATTAGTGGCTCAGTACGGCATGGCAGAGATTGAATTTTTCCCAGTAGTGGTTGCACTGGAAACATGAGGTGTGCAAATGAAAGATAGAGTGGGTTGGCTTTGCTCGGAGACTGCGGGTTCTACTCCCACAGTATATAGATGCATTGCTGATACTGTACTGTATTGTACTTTGGTTCAGCGTGGCATGGCTGACTCATGTGAAAAATAAGTTCTGCATTTCAATTAGTGAAATGGAATTTTTTCCAGTAGTGGTTGCATTGGAAATATGGGGTGTGCAAATGAAAGATAGAGTAGTTTGGCTTCCTTCTGACAACAACAGCATAGTACACATAGTCAATAATCAGCTGGGGGGAGGGGGGAGTGGTAGGCAGGATGATGAGATATTTTACTTTTAAGTGTTTAACATTAAATGTCACAGTGAAGGCACAACACATTCCAGGCATCGATAACTCATTGGCAGATTCCCTTTCTCATTTGCAGTGGTCTCGTTTCTGGTTGTTGGCTCCAAATGCGAATCCTTCTCCAGTTTGAGTGCCGGATCATTTACGGGCAGATGAGAATGGTGGCTAATGTGTAATGCTCTCAGTGGAAAGAAAAGGGTAAGGTACAATAAATGCATACAGCGATTCTTGCAGACCAGATTATCCAGAGGCTGGGAACAAGTATGGCCAATTCCACCTTACCAAGTCAGGGCTTACATTTTGGTAATGAAAGAGAGGTTGGACTTTTGGAAGGGCAAGAAGCACATTGTCACCTCTGAATTGGTTTCATCAGGCCTTGGGTCTGAAGGATTTAGCTAACACATTTCAGGTATGAACAATGGTTAAGGGCTCGGGGAAACTAACACCCAAGAGGCCTGATAAGACGTACTCCATAGGTCCAGTGGTGTTACGTAAGCTGTGGCTTGCAGTTTCAAATGTTTGTTTTTCTTCTTATGAGGTAGCATTATTTAGGGCTGCCATTCTGCTGGCTTTTTGTGGGGCATTTAGATGGTCTGGAATTATTCAACCAAAGAAGAAGAAAGGTCAACGGACAGTTTTACCAGTGGTACATGTACATTTACTGGGGGAGGACACTTGGGTTTATGTGGCTAAATCCAAAATGGATCAAGAAAGCAAAGGTCAGTGGGTAAGAGTGGTTACCCCAAAGGGTTTGGTATGGGACTTAACTAAAGTGCTACTGGAGTACGACAACTATAGGGGTAGGTCAGATGGTCCATTCTTTTGTCACCAGCAAGGTGAACCTCTGACACAGTATCAGGTGAGAGCAGTTTTAAAGGAAGCAATCAAGTTGAGTGGCCTAGACTCAGATAAATATACATTACATTCCTTTTGAATAGGTCCAGCCTCATTTGCACATGCAATGGGAGCTTCACAAACCGACATTATGAAGATGAGCAGGTGGAAGTCTAATGCTTATAAAGGCTATGTAAGGTGTAAATGGCTTTAACTCTTGTCCTTTATATTTCAGCTCTCACATCTTTGGATCAGGAATACATCTGGATAGTGGGTCATTCTTTCATTCGGAGACTCCATCGCTTTGTCCAGGGCAGGTAGGGCTTCTCCTTCCAAGGAGGAAAACGAGCTTCTTGCAAATCAATTTGGTTTGGTGTATCAGGAATGCAGTGGCACCATCTCAGGGCAGTACTACAGCAAGCTGCAAGAAGCGATAAATCTCCTACTGCCATTTTATTGCACCTGGGGGTAATGATATTTGTCAACATCCAATAAAAGAGCTAATTGGTTTGATGGTACAAGAGGTATATTGTATGCATGAATGCTGGCTACAAGCTATTATCTGCTGGTCAGAAGTGATACAGAGAAAGAAATGGAGGGGGGCTAGGTCCATTAAAGCTGTGGAGAGAATGAGAAGGAGAATTAATAACTCTATGGATAAGGTGTTAAGGGACATTAACGGGTTGTACATTCCTCACCCTGGCATTCAGGTCTGGTGGCCAGATAGGTATGAGGATGGAGTTAATTTATATGAAGAAGGTTTGGGGATTTTTTATAAGGAATTGCAAGCTTTGAAGGGCATTCACTTAGGATAGGTTGAGATGTGCTGGCGGAAGGGAGGAATATTCCTCCCTTCTGTGGCGGAAGACAGGAAAGGTAAGGGAGGTCAAGGTAAGTGGGGGGGGGTCACAGGACTCTTCAGCTGGACCTTCCACAGGCCTGACAGCCCCAAGGGATTGTTTCCAGGGGACTTACCAGCCCGGCAATGGCTCCTTGGCAGATTGTAAGGTGGCCCAGAGGAATTATGATGAACTGTGAAATGAAAAAGCTGTTATGATGTGGGTATGTTGAATCAGAAGGGCTGGATATCGATGTGCTGTCTGTTGTCCTGTAGGTTTAGGGGAATGCTATGAAAGAAATAAAATGGCCTCCCTGACATTTCTGCCTTGCGCACATCTCATAATAATTGGCTTCTATTTGAGTAAATGGCAATAAACACATGGCTGCGGCCATTTAATCCATCTGAGGTCTCTGTGTTGTTTTTTATTGAATATGCAGCTTGTGGCAACCGTGATTTGTAAAGCATGCAACTTTGATACATTTATTGTCAATGATGCCAGGGAATGATAATGTTCTGAGCCAGTTTTTGGATATGGCTCAAAGGTTGATATGGATCATTAAATGAACTATGAACACTATTTGATATGGAGCATTAAATGAATTGAACACTATGTTAAATGTTTTCTAAAAGATCATTCTGTTGGCATCAAGGGCAAGGTAAGATATTGGTTCACTAAACTTTATTAAAAGCAGGTAGAGCTGTACCAGTCTCAGACAAATAATGAAGGGTTTCACAGCCATAAGTGCTTGTAGCTCAGACACTCTTCTAGCTGAAGTGATGGCCAGAACCAAGGCTGTTTTCCAAGAGAGGAATTTTAAGTCTGGTGATGCAGCAGGTTCAAAGTGGGGGGGAGCGTGAGCTTTTCCAGTACAAAGTTAAGGTCCCAAGCAGGGGTGGGTGCTCTCCTTGGTGGCTTTAAGTTGTTTGCCTCTCTCAGGAACTGTTTGATAAAAGGGTGTGAGAAGAGAGGTGGCTCAGTATTGTAATGAGCCAAAATGGCTGAGGCATGTATCTTAATGGAGGAGAAGGACAGGCCTTTCTGGAGTAGATCTGCTAAGTAATCCAGGATTAGAGGCAGGGAGGGCAGAGTTATGTCCTCTCCTTTAGATAGAATCCAGGTGCAGAACCTTTTCCACTTATCAGCATAGGATTTTCTTGTACTGGGTCTTATGGCTTCAAGAATGATGTCCAGCACCTGCTTGCTTAGGGTTGCTGGGGGACAATTCAAGGAATAAGCCAGGCTGCAAGATTTAGGGTTTGCAGTTGTGGATGTAAAATCTGTCCCTCCTGCTGACAGAGCAGGGTTGGGTTCTGGTGTAGGCGCCAGGGTAGCACCGGTGACAGGCTGCACAGGAGTGGGTACCAGTGCTGGCATGGCCAGTCTGGGGCAATCAGAATTGTCCTTGGTCTGTCCTGTCCTATCTTGTGTAATACTCTTGAGAGAAGGGGCAGAGGGGGAAAGACATAGATTGAGAGATTTACCCAATGAAAAGATAGAGCATCCACTTTCCAGGCTCTGCTGTGAGGATTCCTAGTGCAGAATTTGCCGAGCTGGTGGTTGTAGGGGGAGGCAAAGAGATCCACCTCTGGGGTCCCCCATTTCTGAATCAGATGGTTGAAGATGCTGGGCTCCAATTGCCACTCGTGTGGGTCTGGGAGATTTCTGCTTAAGTTGTCTGCCAGTGAGTTTTGTTTGTCTGGCAGGAATTGAGCTTGCAGATGGACTTGCATGTCCAAGCCCATGTGCCACAGGGCCATGGCTAACCTGCAGAGTGTGTAGGAGTGGGTTCCCCCCGCTTGTTGATATACCACATAACTGTGGTGTTGTCTGTTTTTTTAGCAGTTGTCCTGGAAAGAGTAGGGATCTGAAAGCTATCAGGGCGTTCTGCACAGCTAGTATCTCTTTTTGGTTAGATGTGCAGATGAATTTGACTTGGGCTCCAGTGGCCCTGAATGCATTTGCCGTCCATGTGTGATCCCCAGGTATAGTCTGATGCATTTGTGGTTAGGGTCTGGGCGGCATGGGTTGACAAAAGGGCAGTCCCTTGTTGTGGTAGCATGCTTCTGCCCACCAAAGGAACTCTGTCCTTAAACAGGGTAGGATAGGAATGACTGTTTCCAAGTCCTGAGAATGTTGGCACCAAAGACGTTTTAAGTACCACTGAAGTTTCCTCATATGCAGTCTTGCATATGGAATTAGCAGTATACATGAGGCCATGAACCCTAGGACCTGCAGTATTTTTCTTGTGGATAGCTGGGTTCCGATGGCCATTTGTTTGAAGTAGGCTGTCAGATAAACTTGTTTTTCTGAAGTGAGGAATGCCGTCTGGGATGTTGTGTCCAAGCTTGCTCCCAGGAATACAATCTTTTGACTGGGTACCAGTTTTGATTTATTTTCATTGATGGTGTACCCCAAAGTAGCGAGAAGGTGTTTCACAAATGTCAGGTGCTGAAACAGCAATTCCTAACTGTCCGCCTGAATCAGGCAGTCATCCAAGCATGGGAAAATTTGGATATTTCTCTACCTGCAGTATGCAATGGCTGGAGCCAGGCATTCTGTGGAAACTCTGGGCACAGTAGATAAGCCAAAGGGAAGTGCAGAGAACTGATAATGCATATATCCTGCCCTGAAATGTAGATACTTCCTGCATGACTCCCTTATGGGGATGTGCAGATAGGCTTCTTTTAAGCCTAGGGTTACTAACCAGGCATCCTTGGCTAGCATAGGAAGAAGCTGTTGCAGGGTAAGCATTTTGAATTTTGGTAACACCAGGAAGGTGTTGAGAATTGAAGGATCCAGGCTTGGGCACTAAGAGCCCTCTTTCCTGGGTACCAGGAAGAGTCTAGAGTAGAATCCTTGACCCCTCTGTTCTACTGGAACCGGCTGAATAGCTCTGATACTGAGCAGGGAAGCTACTTGGCTTTGAACCTCTGCCCACTGGTTTGGAGGAAGGTCCGGAAACCCACTTGGGATTGGCAGTGAATAGAAATAATATTTGTACCCCTGGGATACAATGTTGAGGACCCACCAGTCCTGTGTGATGGACATCCAATGTTTTGCATGAAGGGCAAGCTTTCCTCCTAGGGGCACAAGCAATTGGGTAGGGCAGGGGAGTGGAGTAAAGAAGTCATTGTGAGTTTTTTCCTTAAGGAGGTGGCTTACCACTCCCTGCTTTAGGGGTGGGGGCACTCCATTACATAGATCTCTGCATACCTTGAGACTATAGTCTGGGTGGTCTGTTTCCCCTGGGTCTGGTTTGAGAAGGCCTGGAGAGGGCTGGAAAGGACCAGTGTTTGGAAGGGCAATGCCTACTGAATCTAGGGGGGCTGCACTTGTAAGAATTCTTTAAAGGTATGCATAGACTTAGCTTTTTCTTCCATCTTTTTAAGAACCTCTTCTGCTTTGGTGCCAAACAAACTGTCCTTGTTCAAAGGAGCATCTAGTAACTTTGATTTGACATGGTCTGGTAAGGTCTGCTCCTTGAGCCAGGCATGTCTTCTCAATACAGACCCAGTGACTGCTGCCCGGCAAGATGCTTCTAGGGTATCAAAGCCACACTGCAAAGTATATGTACCAACTTGGTTTGCAGAGTGCATAAGCTCCTGCAATTCTTTATTTTCTGCACAGTCTGTAAAGATTGCCACATTTTGTTTAATAAGTTCCATAATATGCTGCTGGAACTTAAGCATGTGAAACTGACAATTCAATGCCCTAATAGCAAGAGTTGCAGAGGTATATACCTTCTTACCCCATCTGTCCAAAGCTCTGGAATCCCTGTTCGAAGGGGTGGGATTCTTGGCTGTAGTAGACTTGATACCTTTAGGCCCCTGGGAAATTATCTCTGGGTCAGCAGTAGGATTTGTGAAAAGAATTTTGTGAGTGTCAGGTACTCTGTAGTACCTGTCTGGTTTCCTAAGGGCAGGAGGTAAAGTGTCAGGAGTAAGACTGGATTCCATAAAAACATCATCAACAACAACCAGGACAGGGGGTATTGCTAAAGGCCTGTGCTGAGGCAACTCTAGGAATTCTCTTAGTCTCTTTTTGGACTGAGGATAGTCTTGACATTCCCAGGGGAAATGCTCTCTTAAGGTATGCAATGTTTTACCAAGAAAAAAATCCTCTGGAGGGGAGGCAGAGGGAATGGATTCCAATGCATCTGAATCCTCATAAGCAGATAAGGGCATGTCTTCATAATCAGAAAACTCAGACTCCTGGTCTGTAGAAGCTGTAGGGGACTGGTCTCTTTTTCTCTTAGCAGGGGAAGGCTGACTTCCCCTAATCAGTGTAATAAGGTCTTCTGCCATTCTAAGCATTTGTTTTTGTGGCATGGGAGCAGGTGCATACGCTTTGGTCGTCGGTTTTCTAAGCGTAGTGCGTACTCTGGGCCTAAGAAACTCGGTAGTTTTGGTTAAAAAAGAAGTCGTCGGTTTGAGTCAAACATCGGTTGAATGAAGAACTGCCTCAGGAGCCGGTGCCTGCGCAGTGGCTCCGGACCCATCCAAGGTAGAGACATCCGCAGGTTCCATAGTCAAAGAAGAGTCTCACAGCATACTGGACTCTAAATGGGTCTCGGTAGAGACCTGCAAATCCATTGAAGTGGGCATCAGGGGCTGCGAAAGCACCTCACTGAGTACCAACAGACTGGTGACTAGTTTAATGGAAGTGCTGTCGGCAGCTTTGGACCTATGAGGTCTGTCTCTGTCTTTATCCTTACGTTTTTTCGGAATATCGGTAGTTGGATGGCTTACTGAAGCCATTTCAGAATACTGAGATCGAGAGCGAAAGAATTTAGTGACAAAGAGAGCCCGACAACAAATGATTTGGGAGTTAAACAAGGCACAAAACCAACAGCGAGGTACGTTGTGGTCTGGGCCTAAACAGGTGACACAGTAAGAATAAAAATCTCTGTGAGTTTCTTTCCACAGGCAAGACAATTGTTAACGTTTTCTGACATCGGTTAGAGCAAGAAAAAAGGATCCCCAAAGGGGTACTTAGCTTTAGAGATTTCAGGATTATTCAGTTTGTAAACGAAAATTCAGGTAGCGGCTGAACAGCACTTGCAAACTGCTTCTGCTTCGGGCTCCTCAGCAACAAAGACTGATGTAATGGCATTTGCTGCCTGTTTTTATAACCCTGACAACCTGACATTAGTCCTGGAGCAACAGCATCCGACGCAGAAATACTAAGTCTCTGGTATTCAGACCGATTGAGGGCTACCTGCAGGCAGATAACCCAAGTGTGATGACTGCAACAGTGAAACACGAAGAACATCTTTACTATCATCATATCTCCATATCACTCTGCTATAAATGAGGTGACAGAAATATCTATGCAGATGGTCAATTCACATTCAATAGGAATAGAAAATTACACAATGTGAAGAATTGCTGAAAATGAAGAAGTAATGATCACATGGAATCATCCAATACCAACAGTAAAACAATAGAAAGAAGAACACCAGATACTGCAGTTGAAGAAAAAAGGGAAGAGTCAGTATTAATTGCTGAAATAGTTGCACCTAGTTACTCTAGTGTTCTTTGTAATGAGAAACATAAAGTTATGAAACATCAGGACATGCAAACAGAATAAGAGTAATGTAGAACAAGGAGACACACATTACTAGAGTAGTGCTAGAAGAAACTTGACTAATAAATATCTCTAAACGTGCTTCAATTTGCTACTAATACAGCTAACACCACTGAGGTAATACATGGAACTAATGTGCTTTGAGTAGGAACATGTAATTGTGCTTGCTCTTTACATCAATAGTGGAATCCAACATGGCTGCAATTGCAACAGTCACTAAAGTTTTCAGTTAGTTTGCATCTCTTTTTAATGGCTGTATTTGCTCAAAAGACAGCTGTGATGACAAGGTTTGCTTGTTTCTATCTGCCAGTTTCAAACTATTTGGAATGTGTAAATGACATGGCAGATAAATACCAAAGTTCTCAGTCAACTGAATTTTTTATAGAGAATTTTAATTTTGTATTACATTGCTTCCTTTTATGAGGAAGTAAGAGTTAACTACATCAAAGACTAAGGAGTGTTGAAGGGCAAGAGGTATACAAGACTTTCTCCTGTGAAGCATTGAGAAAGTAATGGCTTAGTTAGACTGGGGTGAAGGGGTCTTCCATCCCAGGTACAAATTGTTAGTGGGAATGAACAGCAGATCACAGTCTTCAGGGCATGCTGGCATTTAATTATACATAAATGCCAGTATTGCATGTGCAGTCAAAACTGAAGTGCTGTAATGCTCCATTTGTGGCATAAATTGTAATAGCTGGTTGCTACAAATGTAGTAAGCAGTTGGCTACAGTTTAAAAGGAAAAAGAGCTTTTTTTCACTCCTCATGTCAGAGCACAAGAGCTTTTTACTCTTTAGGGAGTTGCCAGATTGGGGTACAGCACCAAGCACAAAAGTAGTTAGCTGCAACTCTGTGGGAAAGAAGAGTTGTTTGTTTAAGCATGTACAGTCTACAAATATTTTCCATTTCAAATCAATAAATTATATTATGAAGGATATGTCATATATCAGAGGCTGTCTGTTATACATTAAGAAATGTCATTATTTTTGTAAACAGTCATCTGTTGTGGGTTTACATAATACCTTGTGGTTTTGTGGTCTATGAAGAGCATCATTAGGAACCTGGAAGGTCTAGTCAATTAAAGCAATACAAAAAGTATAATTGTTTTTAATCCATTCAGTAGAAAGACAGTGTGCTACATAGGTAAATCTACTTCTTTACCTCAAATCAAACTACAGAGAACTCTATTTTAAATCTAACTTTACTTAATACATATTGTCAAGAATAGAGGGTAAGTTGAATATGTGAAGACTGGGTGAAGATAGATGAAGGCTACCAGCCAAGCCAGATAGAATTTTGAAGATAATTTTGTCATCTGAAAATATTAATGTAAACCACAGGCTTGTTGTCTTAAATGGTAAAAATAGTGTTACATGTGAAACTGAAAAAAAATGTAACAACAGTGCACTCTACTGACTAAGTAAAGCATGCTGTGTCCCTTTGATGTTAGGACTCGGAGCCAGTGAGTCTAGAGTGGGGCATCCTGTCTATTGTTTTAAGGCCAGAGTTAATAGCCAAAATTTGCATGCATAAATATCCTTTATTGCTCTGGTTTATGCCCAGAGGTGAAGAATGTAAATGTAGTTTCTGTTAGCCTGGGAACCCAGGGAAGTGTGAATAATGATGTAATGTAACCCATGGAAGTGTGAAGAATGATGTAATGTGAACCAGGAATGTGATTTTAAAAACAGAGAGAATCAGAGAGCATTAAGCATTTTTGTCTTGACCATTCAACTCATCAGCACTGTCTTGCTCTATATGTAAGTTTATCTTAGACTTGTGTTTTCTATTAGAAATAGCTAGAAACTAGAAAGATTAGACTAAGTGTTTTCTGTGATGTCAGAACTGTACTACTGAATTATTTTAAGTATTTCTTTGTGATCTCTGAACTCTTGACCAGCACTGTGTAGTAAAAGTATTGTCTTGTGTTTTGACTATTTGTTATTAAATATTTTAAACCCTTTCAACTGTGGCTGGTTTTGAAGAAATACTTTAAGCTCTTTAGAGTACTTGCATGCCTTAGGTAAAATTGTACAAAGCCACTCCAATAGCTTTAGCCCTGGGCTATACTACCAAATGGATAATAATACTGCACAGAAATAATTGTACACCCTTGTAAGGGCCTTTGAGCAGCTGATAGATACTAGTGAGTGGTGGCAGCTGGTACTAGTATATAGTCTGGGAAAAAGGGGCACACCTGGAGAACCTGTACCAGCCTTCCCCAACAGTGTCTGTGTGGTTGTATAAACTCTTCTCAAAGTGTGTGTTGTGTGTGTGTGTGTGTGTGTGTGTGTGTGTGTGTGTGTGTGTGTGTGTGTGTGTATGTGTGTGAGAGATAGAGAGCTACTTGGGCAGGGACACGAAGCACTGGTTGGACAGAGAGGGTGCTGGAGGTTTTAGCTTGCCCACTAGGCTGAGATCTGGACCCTATAGCTGTGCCAGTGGGGAGTCTTATTGGGGACCTGGAGAGCAAGGGAGTGACCAGCCCCAGACTGACTGTGATCTCTGTATGCTCTTAAGGGAAATTTCACTTTGCTGTGTATATTTTTTATCCTTTCCTCCTATATGAGACGCCCCTCAGTGGTGTTAGTGGTGAGGACTACTTTTCCTTGATTGCTGGGCCAGGGCATGGACGACACATATTAATTGTTTGGCAGTGGTGGGATATCCACACCACATATTAATTGGTTGGCAAATACTAATTGGCTTGTAGTGGTGTGGATAAAGTGAATTCCTGTAGCTGGTGTACAGTGAGCTCTGAAGGTGTTTTGTACTCTAAATCAGCCACGCAGTGAATACTCAGAGTTCAGATCACAATTGTTTTATTTCTTTGGTTAGCTTAGTTAGTCAGGGTGAGCAGGCAGCATGTCAGCATAGGAGTATGGAAAGCTGACAAGGAGCCAGCTGGCAGAGATGTGCCAGGCTAGAAGACTGGTGCATGGAAATCGGACTAAGGCAGACCTGATTGCAGCCTTGGTTACAGCTCCATCAGAAAACAGCAACGAACAATCAGACTGGCAGTGGAGATATAATACCGTCAGAGAATGGACAGCTCAACCTTTCTGCAGAGATCTTAAAAATCCATCTGGAGCTAAAGAGACTTGAGTTGGCGGCCAGGTGTTTCGAGATAGATGCAGCTGAGAGAATGAGGAGTCTACAGGCTAAGGAGAATGAGAAACTGCTACACCTGGAAGCCGAGGAAAAGAAGCGGCAGAGGAAGCATGAGAGGGAAATGCTGACTCTTCGCCAGAGTCATGGAGGTAATGGGGAAGGGAGTAACTGGACCCCAAAAGCACAAAATGTCAGTAAATTTCTTCCGCAGTTTAAAGAGGGGGATCATTTTGATAGTTTCATTCATATGTTTGAGAGGGTATGCAAACAGTATGGTGTTGACCAAAGGCTCTGGGTACTGTTGCTGACCCCCTTACTCCATGGTAAATCTGTAACTGTTTTGTCAAAAATGTCTGACGTTGCATGTTTTAATTATACTGGTTAAAAATCACTTGTTAGAATTGTTTAAGGTAACACCTGAAACATATAGGAAAAAGTTTTGTGAACACAGACGCAAGGCAGATGAAAGTGTGTGTGAATATGTTGCTGAACTGGGCACGTAGTTACATAGGTGGGTGAGTGGATGTCAGGTCACCATTTTTTAAGGGCTGGCAGACATTTTGGGGAGGTAACAAGCCCTTAGCACTTTGCCTGAGGACATGAGGATCTGGTTAGCTGATAGACGATGTGCTACTTCAGATGAGCTGGGGAAGAAGGGAGATCTATACCTGGCAAGCAGGGCAGCCCTGCACAGGATAGGGGCCCCCAGTACTGCTCATGGGTCTAAAGGAACCCATGGTGGGCAGCACAGACTGCCCCAACAGAATCTGCCAGTAGTAGGGGAAGCCCCTAGTCCAGGTACATGTCCAGGAGCTAGGGTTAAATGTTTTGAATGCAACCAGTGAGGCCATGTGGCATACAGGTATCCACAGAGGCAAGGTGGGAAACAAAAGGTGAGGGAGCCAGTGAGAAAGACAAAATGCCAATATTGTCTTGAGAAAACAAGGGTACCAAACTACCATCCTGCAGATGTCCTGATAGGGAAGGATTTGGATGAGGCAGTACCATGCGTTTGTGCAGTTTTACACAGTCAGGCTAGGAGACAAGCATGTGGGTCTGGTAGACTGGGGGAGACCCAGACAGACTGCATACTTGCAGCCAGGACTGGTGAGGTGGTTACTTCAGGGAGGGAGCTACCCTGTAGCAGTGAGACTGAAGGTGAGCCACAGATGCTCAGGGGTACTGATGGTCCCTTGGACAGAGTGACTGCAAAGGTAGAGGTGAGTAGTAGTACCCAGGCTGACAGTGAGGCAACACTGTCAGAGGATGACAGACCTCCTGTGGAAGGGGAGCTGGGAAGGGTTACAAGGAGAGACTTGAGACATGCTCAGCTCTCAGACCCTACATTGCAAGGCCTGAGGCAGGTAGCTAGGGAGGCACCTGATTCTCAAGTAAAGGAGGAATCTGTATAATGAGACAAAGGGTTACTGTACAGAGAGTGGATTCCTGAGGGAGGGCTAGAAGGTGAGGGAGTACAGCAATTGGTAGTGCCTAGAGTCTACCGTCTGGCGCTTCTAGCCATAGCCCATGATATTCCGTTTACAGGTCATATGGGCATAAAATGTACAAAGAGATGTATTATGCAAAACTTCTACTGGCCCATAATTTCCAGAGATGTAACAGGATACTGCAGGACCTGTGAGCAGTGCCAAAAGGTAGGCAAGGCAGGAGACAAGGTGTGAGCTCCTTTGATGCATTTGCCTGTGACTGAGGAGCCATTTTGGAGGGTAGGTATGGATATTGTGGATCCACTGAGTACCCCAAATTCCAAAGGGAAAAAGTATATCCTAGTGATAGTGGATTATGCTACATGATACCCTGAGGTGGTGGCTTTATCCTCCATTGAGGCAGAGAAGGTGGCAAATGCTTAGAGATTTTCAGCAGGGTAGGTTTCCCAAAAGAAATACTGACTGCAGAGGTGCCAATTTCATGTCAGACCTGCTGGCTTGTCTGTGGAAGTCCTGTGGGGTGAAGCACATGAAGAACACCCCCTACCATCCCCAGACTAATGGTCTTGTTGAGAGGTAAAACTCTACAATCAAGTTAATGCTACAGGCATTTGTAGATAAGTTTAAGAGGGAGTGGGACAAATATTTGCCCCATCTGTTGTTTGCTTATAGAGAGATTCCCCAGGAATCCACAGGTTTTTCACCCTTTGAGTTGCTGTATGGACATAGGGTGAGGGGACCTCTAGATTTAATTCGAGATGAGTGGGAAGGTGAGTGCGAGTCTCACAATGAGTCTGTTGTGGCAAATGTCCTGAACCTCAGGACAAAGCTCAAGGAACTCATGGTCTTGGCTCAGGAGAACCTGACAGAAGCCCAAAAACAGAAAAAGGTGTGGTATGACAGGAATGCTCAAGAGAGAGTATGCTGTTGGGCAGCACGTAATGGTTCTCATTGCTGTCAGACACAACAAGCTGCAAGCAGCTTGGGAGGGACCCTACAAGGTGGTAAGAAAGGTAAGTGATGTTAACTACATGGTGGAACTGCTAGGCAGAAGCCAGGGGCACAAACTGTACCATGTTAACATGATGACACCTTACCATGATAAGGAGGCCCTTGTGCTGAGCATTTGCAGGGGATTGCAGGAGGAGTCTGAGGGAGATCTGGGGATTGATCTTGTCAGTGAGGCTTGGGATGACACCTCAGTGGAAGGGGTAGCAATGTCCCAGCAGCTATCTCCTACCCGGGTTCAAGAAATCCGAGCAGTGTTGCAGGAATTTTGGGACATGTTCCCTGGGAAACCAGGGTGCAGCCACCTGGGGCAGCACCAGGTGGATACAGGACCCCACAAGCCTATTAGGCAGGCCCCTTATAAAGTGCCTGAGAGAGTCAAACAGACTCTGAGGGAGGAGGTACAGGAGATGTTGGAACTAGGGGTGATTCAAGAGTTCAACCATCCCTGGGCCTCCCCAGTGGTGCTGGTGCCAAAGAAAGATGGCAGCACCAGGTTCTGTGTGGACTACAGTAAATTAAATAGTCACACAGAGTCAGATGCTTACCCCTTGCCTAGGACAGATGAGGCCCTAGAGTAGTTGGGTGGGGCTAAGTATCTTACAACCATTGATCTTACCAAGGGTTGCTGGCAGGTGTCCTTGCCTCCCAGTGCTAGAGAGAAGTCAGACTTGTTTGACTCCTTTTGGCTTGTATGAGTTCACAAAGATGCCCTTTGGGATGAAGAATGCCCCAGTGACTTTCCAGAGGCTGGTACATCATATCCTACCAGGAGCAGGAGGGTTTTCCCTTGCTTACCTAGATGATGTTGCAACCTACAGCCATTCCTGGCAAGAGCACCTTCAACATGTCAGGGAGGTGCTGGGCAGACTACAGAGGGCAGGGTTGACCATTAAGCCGAGCAAATGTCAGGTGGGTATGGCAGAGGTCTCCTGCCTAGGACACAGAGTGGGGAGTGGTAAGACAATGCCAGAACATGCCAAAGTGGAAGCCATTTAGGCATGGCCTGCACCTATTACTAAAAAGCAGGTGAGGGCATTTTTAGGGACAGCAGGGTACTACAGAAAGTTCATCCCCAGTTATAGTACCACAGCTGCTCCCCTCACAGACCTGACAAGGAAGAACAGACCAGATAAGGTAGTGTGGACCACAGCATGTGAGCAGGCATTCCAGAAGCTTAAAGAAGCTTTGGGAGAACCCCCTGTGTTAGCCAGTCCAGATTACAGCAAATAATTTGTTGTTCAGGTTGGCGCTTTGAACCATGGGGTGGAGGCTGTACTTAGCCATATTTTTTTCAGAGGGGGAAGAGCACCCAGTGGTTTATCTCAGTCATAGGCTCCAATCCAGGGAGGAATGCTATGCAGCTGTAGAAAAGGAATATCTAGTCATAGTGTGGGCACTGCAGAAACTTCAGCCTTATCTGTATGGAAGAAAATTCACTGTTATGACAGATCACAACTCTTTAACAAGGTTAAACAGAACCAGCCAGCAAAATGCCAAGTTGCTAAGATGGAGCCTGGGGTTGCAAGCATATATGTCCATGCAACACTGCAGTGGGATTAGCAATACCAATGCAGATGGGCTCTCAAGACAGGGAATGGGGTAAGGTACACTCAGATAGACCTAGTTCCCTCAAGCAGCATTTCTCAAGGGTCACTTGAAAAACTGGCTTGAGTTCTCCGGGGGGGGGGGGTATGTGACTATTGGGAGATGACAGGTGAAGGCTGCCAGCCTAGCCAGATAGAATTTTGGAGATAATTCCGTCATCTGTAAATATTAATGTAAACCACAGGCTTGTTGTCTTAAATGGTAAAAATAGTGTTACATGTAGAACTGAAAAAATGTAACAACAGTGCACTCTACTGACCAAGTAAAGCATTTTGTGACCTTTGATGTTAGGACTCGGAGCCAGTGAGTCTAGAATGGGGCATCCTGCATATTGTTTTAAGGCCAGAGTTAATAGCCAGAATTTGCATGCATAAATGTCCTCTATTGCTCTGGTTTCTGCCTAGAGGTGAAGAATGTAAATGTAGTTTCTGTTAGCCTGGGAACCCAGGGAAGTGTGAAGAAAGATGTAATGTAACCCAGGGAAGTGTGAAGAATGATGTAAAGTAACCCAAGGAAGTGTAAAGAATGATGTAATGTGAACCAGGAATGTGATTTTAAAAACAGAGAGAAACAGAGAGCATTAAGCATTTTTGTCTTGACCATCCAACTCTTCAGCACTGTCTTGCTCTATATATAAGCTTATCGTAGACTTGTGTTTTCTCTTAGAAATAGCTAGAAACTAAAAAGATTAGACTAAGTGTTTTTCTGTGATGTCAGAATTGTACTACTGAATTATTTTCAGTATTTCTCTGTGATCTCTGAACTCTTGACTAGCACTGTGTAGTAAAAGTACTGTCTTGTGTTTTGACTATTTTTTATTAAATATTTTTAAACCCTTTCAACTGTGGCTGTTTTGTAGAGATAATTTAAGCTCTTTAGAGTACTTGCATGCCTTTGGTAAAATTGTACAAAGCCACTCCAATAGCTTTAGCCCTGGGCTATACCATCAATTGGATAATAATATTGCACAGTAATAATTGGACACCCTTTTAAGGGCCTTTGAGTAGCTGATAAATACTAGTGGGTGGTGGCAGCTGGTACTACCGTATAGTCTGGGGAAAAAGGGGCACAGTTGGATAACCTGTGCCAGCCTTCCCCAGGAGTGTCTGTGTGGTTGTATAAACACTTCTCAAAGTGTGTGTGTGTGTGTGTTTTTGTGCGTGTGTCAGCTACCTGGGCAGGGAAATGAAGCACTGGTTGGACAGAGAGAGTGCTGGAGGTTTTAGCTTGCCCACTAGGCTGAGATCTGGACCCGATAGCTGTGTCAGTGGGGAGTCTTATTGGGGACCTGGAGAGCAAGGGAGCGACCAGCCCCAGACTGACTGTGATCTCTGTGTCCTCTTAAGGGAAATTGCACTTTACTGTGTGTATTTGTTATCCTTTCCTCCTATATGAGATGTCCTTCACTGGTGTTAGTGGTGAGGATTGAGGCTCCTTGATTGCTGGGCCAGGGCACGGGTGTCACAGAATGCTAAAAATGTATTATAAATAAGAGATAAGCCATGAAAATACCAAGTCTATTAAGATGGAACAGGATCTTCTCAACCTTGGGACATTATTTGAATTGTTGAAAGCAAAAAGCAACTTTCTAGATTAACGAGAGATCTAGTTTGTCAATCAGAAAAGTAATAGCAGTTCAGTTGCATTGCAGGGCCATTAGACTACAGTACATACAACATTTACTGAAGGGAGCGCCCACCTAATTCAATCTCTTACACTGGAAATCACAGGGAACAAAAAGACGCCACATGAGCAAACAGGAAATGATGAAAATGACTCAGAACAGCATTTAGCCCTTCCAAAGATCCACCTAGTGAGCCATGGACTAAAGTATTTAAGCAATCAAAGACAGTATCAAACAAATTAGAAGAGTCTTCCAAAAGACAAATGAATTGTCCATAACATGTGACCCGTTTCATGTAGTAGTTAATAAGTTGCAGTGAGATTTTACACAACCAAATGAGAAGAATGAGGGATTGCAATTTTAAGGTAATAAAGTTAAAGAAGAATTGGAAAACATTAATTGGGAAACAAGATTTTACTGGCAAAATGATGAATTGTGAATCAAGGACAAGAAGAAAAACAAGGATGTTGTCGAATACCCAGTGAAAGAGGATGTGTAGGTTAGAACAGCCAGATAATTAGTTCTAAAGTGTTAGATACCTGAAAGAAAATACTAACTCTGTAGATCAACTACATATAAACATGAAGGATACAACCATCTCTGTTGTGACAGATTTACCAAAGGAAATAACAGATGCCCAAATAAAGAGGTTTTTTTTGTCTGAGAAGTTTATGGCAAAAATAAATTAAGTACTATATCTTGTTCCCACCCACCATAATGGTCAAATGGAAAGGATTGGCATTTCCTTTAACTTTTCAATAAATGCTGAGATGGAGTTAAAGGTGTTAAGAATGCTCAATTAGTTAATCTAGTGCTGTTTTTCTCAATGTATGATATAAGAACATATCAAGCTTTTCACCTTTCTCAAACAACAGACAGCGTGAAAGTTGCAAAATGAAAGCTCAATGACACAAAAAACAGTTCAAAACACAAAAATCAAAAACATTTTTTGATATAGAAAGGTGATGAGTTGAGATTGGATGAGTCTGTGGTTAAATTGGATAGTAGTACAACTTTTTTAAAATCTAAACCAGCATATTCCCGACAAGAAATAAGAAAGAAACACCCTACTTTATGCCTCTCCAATATATACCAACCTAAGGCAATGTGATCTAAACAAGCTAGAGACCTGCTACAACAAAATCATCAAAATTCGCCACAGGGGCATCCTACCGCAGTCACCACTGTCTCTCACTTGCTGAACTGGGTTGGCTTGAACTCCCTCACCTCCTTCAGTGGTAGCAACTCTCACTCGCCCACAAACTAGTAAACCATCCACTAAATGTCCCATCCCTCCAGAATCTACTCCAACCCTATCGCACCACCAGACCACTAAGATTCAGCAACAAAAATCACTTGCAGATCACTAAAGCCAATAACTCTGCTGGTGAAGCACTATTCTCTTGCGCCATAGCCAAATTATGGAACTCACTCCCACCCACAATTACCTCCATACCATCATGCACCCACTTCAAAACTTTACTAAAAGCGCACCTAAAAACATGCTGGCTATGCCCTTGCAACTCCCACTCTAATATCATCCACCCCATCCAACCACCACCTTTCTTTCCACTCCACTAACTACCTTGATTATAGCAAGCTCAGATGCTCATAAGCCTAGTACTTATTATACAGCAGGAACTTCTCATTGTAACATTTGTTAATGTCTGTTATGTACCTCACAGATAAAGATTCTAGTTGTCTACTGATGTACTATGTTCTTCATCTGTAAATATGTTGTAAGTAATTGCTATGTTAAATTGTTAATTGCTATGCAATCCAATGTAACTACTGTCTGTTTATTTTACTGTGAAGATTTTCTCCCCGGGCCTCCGCTGAAAATGGACCTACGTCCAGTCGGACACTCCCGGTCAACAAATTTAAATAAATAAATAAATAAATAAATTTCCTGGACATCATTGCCAGTAGAAAATGGATAGATATTTCTACTTCTATTTATAGAAAAAATGTACAGGCAAATAGATGCCTGCATAGAAGAAGCATGCATCCACAGCATGCTTTTAAAGAGATAGCATAAAGTCAGTTTTTAAGGGCTAGTTGATTAACCACAGATGAAGACATCTATAGAGTAAGTGTTGAACGAACAGCTAAAGAATTTGAGCAAATAAATTATGAAAGGGACCTTTTGATGGAAGTGTATGATGTGATTAAAGAAAGAAAGGGTCAAGCAAGACTACTTTTCTCAAATAAAGTTGTGATGAACAGCAAGTCTGAAGAACAGCAAGATTATTAATAATTTGTATAATAATAAAGTCAGAATAAGAATAACAATCAAGAAAAAAACTTAAGATGCATTATTTAACTAAATATAACTCTAGAACGAAAGGAATTATTAGTATCATTAAACAAAATTGACCAATATTAACTGTTATTCCAGAATTAAAAGGCTATCTAGGAGAGAAACCTGAAATAAAAACTTGAAGCAACATCTTTGTTATAAAGACTTTAGATCTAGAAAGGATGGCTGTCCTGCTATGAGAAAGGGTACCTTACCTTGCTATAACTGTTCTTTTTGTAAATATATATTACAGCAGACTGAATTTATCCATCCAGTTACTGGGAAAGAATTTTTGTTTGATTCTTTTACAACTTGTGTTATGGAAAATATAGTTGATCAGGTAGTTTGCAATGTGTGCCCTGGATTATACGTAGGTAAAAGAAATAGAAGATTAAGAGACAGAATTCGGGAACATTTATCTGATATTAGGTGAAAGATGTTGACCAATTCATTGGCTAAGCATGTAGTGCACATGGAAGTGCACCATACTTTTATGTTTAGGATTATACAAAATGTTAGGTTTGATTTGACAGGGGGGAATCCAAGTTTACAAAAAGAAGTTGCAGAATTAAATTGGATTATTTGCTTGAATGCTGATAAAGAACCTGGACTGAATGTTAAAAAAGAAACAGATGAATGTATATTTACCTGGCTGCACCATGTCTTCTTTTATTATTTTTCTATGTGGTAGTAGTTACTAGTATTTAATTAGAGTTGTTTGAAACATTTTTATATTTTTTATAAGACAGAGCATATATATCTTTAAGGTAGAGACATCATTGACTAATATCATCATGTGACTAGGACTGTTAAAGTTGATGGATTAAATTGTGACATATGCATTCAGAAAGGGTGTTTTCTCTGAAAGTTTTGCTTGCTATATAGTTTGAATAAATTACGCTGCTTTTCACCTTTCTTCCATAAGCTTGCAATGGACAGTCAGGACTTGGACTTTTTCCCCCTTTGTCATCTCCTATCTTATAGTCTCTCCTTATATAACTACTGCTATGATTAATCACTGACTTTTCATGGTGAGATTTAGACTTAATGTGAGTGTATATTTCAGAATTGCCATAATTTAATGCAAATGACACTAAACAAATTAGCAGTCAAAAAAAGTAAAGACATCTTGAAATGAGAAAATAAATTTTGCACACACACACATACATATATATATATATATATACATATACATATATATATATATATATATATATATACATATATATATATATATATATATATATATATATATATATATATATATATATATATATATATATATACATACATATGTACACACACACACATACACACACACACAGATGTGTATATATATATATATATATATATATATATATATATATATATATATATATATATACACACACACACACACACACACACACACACACACACACACAAAATAAGTACATGTACTTTGTGAAAATATGTTATAGTGGATGAAGACATGAAAGTGGATATAAGAAGTGTTCCTTAATTTAAGTACTACATTACTCAACATAGCTATTGATTCTTAACAAAATATTACAACATAAAAACTAAAGTAGAACCAAGCATATTATGGATTAAAAAGGATGATATTTTATGGTTAACCGTGACAAAGGAAACAAAATGTATAATTTGTTCTATTTATAGTCTCTTCAGATATTATAAAGATTTTGAATAATTTAACTAAAGAGATTCCAATTTTTTCTGTTTTGCTGATTGTATTAATAGGATATTTAAATACAATTTTAGAAACTGTTAAGGGGTGTTCCCTTCCTTAATGAGGTGCCATTTACCATCAATATGTAATTACTGAAATGCTTTATAAGTTGCAAGTATTCATAGTTTACCAAATTTAAGAAAGGTTTGCATGAAAGGTAAATTTTTATTCACACATTGGGCTCAAAAGTAAACACATTAACAAGGCTCAATTTATGTTTAGTTTTATATGAGCTTCCACATTTTTATATGAAACTGGACATGTTTCAGTGATTACAGGGTATTATTTTCAAACAGCCCAGATTTAATTTCTGGTTCAACAAGAAAACATCACAAGTGCCCTGTTTCCAGGATCAAGATTTGATTAAGTGGCAAAGGAATAGGCAAAGCAGCATACACAAGAAAATACTGACAAGTCTCCATCTTTTTCTATTATTAGGATTCATCAGAATTATTTATTTACAATTTGATAAGAAGTAAATAAAGAAACTCAGACATAGATAAATATTATTATTGCTGGTTGATCAGTTAGAAGTAGTGATAAGGCTGTTATTACATTAGAGATTCGATTATCCGAACCACGATAATCAGAAACATCAATTATCCAAATGCAGCCTTCCAATTTCTTCAGGTAGGAAAAATCATAATATCTGAATATGTAAATGGTTTACATATTCACTTGTGAGTGTTTTTTGAGCTTGTACTACAATAACATCCACTGGGCCTAGGATGAGCCCATTTTCAGTGGAGGCCCGGGGAGAAAAGCTCCACAATATTACATACAAAACAAATTAAAAACAATGTTGATACATAGAAAAATTAGATACAAGGTTGCAAATATAAAAAAAATATATAACATTGATGTCATTACATTAATTAGAAACGAATGTCTTAATCTTTTTGAGAGAAAAAGGTTAATACATAGGATGAAATAATGTGAGAAGTTAGTATCACATGGAAGAACGTGATAGTAGACATGCCAAATACAGAAGTCAGGAAAGAAGGAATGTAGAGTAAGTGAGTTAAAAGCTTGAGTAAAGGTAGGGTTAGTAGTTGAGAAGTGTAGATGTTAGGGTGCAATGCAAGTGAAAAGAATGAGTTAGAAGTATAAAGCAGGTGACAGAAAGAGACAAGAAGGCATAGACAAGAATGGTGGAGTGTTTATAAACATTGCTAGTGACTGGGGATCTAGAGTGTGAAATCAAGTGCTTGGATTTAATGGTGGGGTACAGGAGCATAGCCAATGAGAGAGAAATGTGCTTTTAGGGATTTTTTTAAAGATGCAGGATTACTGATAGTTCTGAGAGATGGAGGAAAATTATTCCACAGCTTGGAGACAGCATAGGAATAAAGCATTTGGCCAGAAGAGAGTTTGGATTTATCTATAGACAACAGCATTTTGTTTTCTGACATGAGATGATGATTGGGGTGGTATATGGTCAGTATGGAAGAGATAGAAGGGAAGCTTTCAGGTTGAAGATTAACATGTGGGCTGTGGTTAATTGTAGGTAAGTAAGATGGTGGGGAGATTCTAGCCAATTTAGTTTATGCAGTGAGGAGCAGTGGTGGGTAGAGTATTTTGCATTTGTAGTGAATTTGGCGATTTTATTGTAGCAGGAGTTAAGCTTACTTTTTAGGGAGAATTGTATGTTGGTGAGGATGCGGACACCATATAGCAGAGTTGGAAGTAGGAATGATGAGGCTAGGGCCTTTTCAGCAGTGAGACTGAGGTAGTAATTGTGTCTGTATAGGGCACCAAGCTTTTGATGTGTCTTTTTGATGTTGCTGTGGATGTGAAGGTCAAAAGTTAGATTATCATCGATGATGACACCTAGCAGTTTTTTTTACTAGGGACAACTTGTATGACAGTGTTGTTTTGGGAAATAACAGTAAATAGAGATTTGTCAGTGGGGCTGGATTTTGTGGGGGTAAATAATAGGAGTTTAGTTTTATTGGGGTTAAGGTCAAGGTGATTCTGGGACATCCAGTGCTCAGCAAAGTTGAATGCTTCTTGGGTGAGATGCTGTAATTCGGTGAGAGATTTTGAGGAGCAGATTACTGTTGAGTCATCCACATATTGGATGACAGAACTATGGGTTAGAGTTTGATGAAAGTTGATTTAATAAACATGGACAGATATATCAAGATCAATGAAAGAAATAGACTGAAGAAGGTTAATAAAACCCAAAACGTCAGAAGTCTGACAAAACAAATGAACACAGTAATTAGGACTGCTCATAGAGATCCATGCGATATAACAGAAGTAAACTGGATATATTACTGTGCAGCTAAATTAATAACTGATAAAGTTCTACCACAAGAACACAGGGTAGTGAGGGAAAGGAACGGGAGAAATCAAATACCATCATGAAAATATCGAATAGAGAAAATTATAAAGCATTTAAGACAAGTGTCACTGTTAGAAGACTATAGAAGAGGGAATAGACCAACAAAAATACTAAGAAAGATAGATGTGATAAAAGCAATGCACTATATTAGAACAGGCTAGGATCTATCATGTACTATCGCAAATAAACTAAAGATGTCAGCACAGGTGGAAAAACTTAGAAGATACAAAGATAAATATAAAGGAAAAGTGCAAAATAAGCAATTTATTGTTGACCCAAAAAGGTTTTATAGAAAAATAGGAAATAAGAAAAAAGAAATAGAAATACTGCCAAAAAGGAAGAAATAGATACATTTTGGAGAAGTAAGTGTGAAGATCCTGTAAAACATAAAGATGCTAAATGGATGGATGAATAAAAGAAAGAATAAGAAGTTTAAAGGTGCAGGATATGAAAAGGGATGAAGTAACAGCTAGAGCGATTGAAACAAAATAAAGAAAAGCCTCTAATTGGAAAACCTCAGGGCCAGATGCAGTACCTAGCTTCTGGTTAAAAGTATTAACATCTTTGCATGAAGATTTAGCCATGAGTAAGAACTATTTATATGCGCACCCAGAACAGACACCAACATGGCTAACAACAGGAAAAACAATGCTCCTACTTAAGAGTGAACCTGCAAGCTACCCTAATAATTACAAACCAATAACTTGCCTTCCAACAACATATAAACTATACATGGGAATTGATGCTGACAGAGTTTACAGTCATTTAGAAGAAAACTCAATTATGGCAGTAGAACAAAAGGGCAATAAAAGAAAGTCATATGGAACAAAGGATCATTTGTTGTTAAAGTCAGTGGAGAACTGTAAAAAGGGGAAGAATCTAAGTATGGCATGGATTTCTACAAAAAAGCATTTGAAAGTATCCCTCATTCATGGATAAAAGTGTGCTTAAAAATGTATAAGATACATCCCACACTGATCGTGTGGGTTGTATCTTATACCATGAAGCAGTAGCAGACCACTTTGCAATTAAGCCATGATAAAGGACAAATTGTTATTCCAAGGATAAAAATTCAAAGGGGGATATTCCAGGGTGACTCTCTGTCACCATTACTATTCTGCCTTGCCCTTAATCCATTAAGATGTTTACTCAACAGCTTAGGCCATGGCTATAATCTGGCTCCTAGAAAACAACAAAGTGTAAAGACTTCTCACCTTCTCTTTGTCGATGACTTAAAACTTTATAGCTCATCAGATGAGGAACTGAAAGCACAATTGCAAGTTGTCAAAACTTTTTCAGATGATATAAGAATGTAATTTGGACTTGATAAATGTGCAAAACCAACATTTAAAGCAGGAAAATTGCAATGCCAGGAATACATCAGTTTGGGACAAGAATGTGATATAAAAGAACTTGAGCAAGAAGGAGTGTATAAATATTTGGGAATTGATGAAGGATCAACAAAAAAACACGAACAAATGTGAATAAAACTTAGTAAGGAATACTTCAGAAGACTTAAATTAATCCTGAAAACAGCACTGACATCTAGGAACAAAATCCAAGCTATAAACCAATTCACTCTTCCTATCCTAACTTACAGTTTTGGAGTGACTGTCTCCAAAATGTGTTGGGTAGATTAGATAGGAAAACAAGAAGGATGCTTCATGCTCACCAAATGATTTATAAAAATCAGTGCATTCCAAGATTGTATATTCCCCATTCCGAAGGATGGATGGGCCTCCTTGAAATTGATTATATCTATCATGGGACTCCACATAAATCTGCTGACCTCACAAGACCCAAACATAGTGAAAGTTTTGAAACATGAGGAGAATAAATCTAAGATGACTTCTCTGCTTAATCTAGCAGAAGGTTATCAGCATCAAGCAGGAATGGAAATCAAACTAGAAGTAGATAAAAATCAGGCAGCAACTGAATGTGCCAAAAAACAAAAGAAAGAATATAAAGTGAAGGATCAGATGAAAAGGCAAGAAATGTGGAAAAAGCATAAATATAGTTGCAAGTATAGAAAACTTCTGGAAGAACCTCATGTTGATCAGGAACGAATACAGGAATGGTTAAGGAGAGGCAAATTCAAACCAAGAGATGAAAGGTTAATATTGGCGGCCCAAGATAGTGGGCTGTGTATACGTTGGTTTATAAAGTCCATTGAACATGTGGGAGAAACCGACAAATGTATGTTTTGTAAAACCAAATTGGAAACAGTTGCACACCTCGTTCGTGGCTGCGACATACCAATGGCCGAAGGACTGTACATTGAAAAGCATAATAATGTGGCGAGACTGTTGCACTGGGGATTGTGCAAATATTATGGCACTGAAGTGGCTGAAAAACACTGGAAACATAAGCCACAAAGCATCATAGAAAATGAAGAAGTCTACATCACATAGGATCATCCATTACCAACAGTTCAAAAGACAGATGCTAGAAAACCGGATATAGTGGTCCAAGAAACGAAGACAAGAGTAGCATTGATTATTGAAATTGCCACACCCAGTGACTACAGTGTCTTGCGTACAGAGAGACATAAAGTCATAAAATATCAGGATCTGCAGCTAAAATGAGAGTAATGTGGAAGAAAGATACACAGACAGTTCCAATAGTAGTAGGAGCAACGGGTCTTATAAAAAAGAATTTACAATCGTATTTAAGATACGGTAGCGTTGTCGCCTCACAGTAAGACACTGTCCGGTTCGATTCTCAGCTAGAGCGTCTTCTGCATAAAGACATGCGCGAATGGGCGTACCTTCATTGAAGGTTGTGCGTCAGGTCTGGTAACTCGGCACGTAAAAATCAACTACCAATCATTAGCGGACCGGAGTTCCACTGTGGCAACCCCTAACCGGGAAAAGCCAAAAGACACAACATTTAGATATGTTATCAATACATGTAACTCCATACGAACTGCAGAATGAGTCATTACTGGGCACATTGCGGGTGCTGCGAAAAGCACTACTGGCTGACATCAAAGATTGAAACAATACTAATTTCATGAACTTTAATCGTACTTTGACTTAGGAATGGGGTCCATTCCCATGGTATTAGAAACCCAAAAGACTTGGAGAAATTACAAAAGAGAGCAAGTCTTTTGGAATCTGGCCTGTGTGTTAGTAAATGAGAAAGGCTGATACAAATCCAAATGGGAGACCACTGGCTTTTCAATTATGACTTTAGAAACTAACTACATTAGTCAGTTAATGATGACTTGAAGGTGCCATATCATAATATGCATAAGTATGCTCTACAGTACCGGTAATGTAATTTACAATCAAGAATAGTAACATAATTTAGAAAAGATTAATAAATGGAAAAAGGGTACCTCCTAAGCCAAACAAAACCTTATGTACCCCTATTTTGTGTTCAGATTTATCAACCATCTTAAAATCCTTCAAAAACGAGTAACACCCCTCTCACTGATGGGCTAATATTAAACATATAAAAAGTATATGAATATATACTATTACCACTGCTGTTGGGCCTCCTAAATGATGTAACTATACCTGAGTAAAAGATTCTGATGACAATAACATGAACTAGAATAGTTTTGATTAAGAAGGAATGGAAACTTGATTTTGACATTGGTCATCTCATTAAAGCCTAGTGATGTCTCCAAGCATTTCTCTAGTTACATCCTCCTGATGCCTGCTGGTGCATAATATTGCCTGTTCACATTTAAAACAATAATTCCACAAACATGCTACATAGAAGTTATTGAACGGTTTCAATTTAAAGGTTACATGATGGACAATATAACTGCAGTAATACTTGGCCAATGTCTAGTGTAGATAAAGAGATATTAATTATTGTTCATATATGTATTTATATTGTCATAAATTTCATATTTCTATAAATATTTCAACAGCCATGTCATATATACAGAAATGCTTAGCCTCATATGAAAGCTCTAAGCTCGATGAACGAAATGCTGCTAACAATATATGTATAACCTAAGTGGTTGTTCAGATATTGTAAGTTGCTTACAAAATATTAGAAACGTAATAGTTATTACGTTTATTGCGACTTACAAAATACATTTTAAGACCTAGAACCAACAGAATGCTGCCACTATACAAATATTTTATATTTATTATTATATATTTTATATTAAAAAATAGTTTATACTGAAGAGATTTCCAATTTTACTTCTTCAGTAACTCCCATGGTTAAAGAGATATGAGCATTTGTTTGAAATGTAAGGACATAGTTTGATAAAATCCAAAAAGCTCAGACTCCACCCATTGGAGCAAATTTCTATAGTTCCTTTAGGGAATGGGTTCTTATAGACAGTCCCAAGAATTCATTAAAGGCTGTTCTAATACAATGTCCATTTGCAATTTAGAAACCTCATTACTGGCTAGTTTGCATCTTTCTTAAATCGCAGTTACTTCAGCAAGATGCAGATCATGGCTGATTTGCATGTCATGGTAATAACTCCGCTGCTCATGTAGACAGTCACTCTCTCAACACACATAAGTACACAAACATGAACACACTCACACTCCACAGTCCCTGGACCTGTCCCTACCCTATCTGCCCTCTCATG
This sequence comes from Protopterus annectens, assembly GCF_019279795.1. Classification (NCBI taxonomy): domain Eukaryota; kingdom Metazoa; phylum Chordata; order Ceratodontiformes; family Protopteridae; genus Protopterus; species Protopterus annectens. The sequence continues at coordinate 876,728,844 of NC_056745.1, forward strand.
GTTCCCTCCAACTCCATACTACTTTAGTACCATTATGGCATGTATCCATTAGACCCTGGTGTCTGCTGCATCCCCCATCCCCCCATCCCCATTATGATGTTGGTGCCATTATGGCAATTTAAAGAATCACTCTTAGTGTTCAGTGGCTCCTCCTACCCCAATCCCTGTACTACAACTGGTGCCACTACGGAACTTTAAAAAGTATCCCTTGGTGTCTAATGCATCCTACCAATCCCTCTACTAGTGCTGGTGCCATTATATCACTTTAAGAATAATCCCTGGTGTCTTGTGATCCTCCCAACTACATCCATGCTGGGTGGTTGAATACTGCCCTTTTGGCAGTGTTCAGTACCAAAACATGACGAGAATGGCTGTGGTGATCTATACAGACCAGTAATTTCTTGAATTGCTTGGTCATGTTGATGCCTTCCTTTAAGAGGTTTCAGAGGAGAGCACAAGGCTAATTAGCATATGTCTTTCCCTCCAGAAGGCCTCACTAGCATTCAGCACAGCAACAGGACCACAAGGACAGCCCTTTACTGTTCCGCACATCTTCACTTTAGATGACCATGCAGCAACAAGTAAGGATAGCTGCTGAATCAAGGAAAGGTACAGCAGTGTGTACACCTCTGTGCACATGTTGTCATACCTTAAAAATTTGACCCCATATCTTTACTGCATTATGATTACAAAATAATCATGAAAGTTATTAATCTAAGGATACTAAAAGATTTGAATGAGATTATTCATACATGTACGGTTTATGTCTAGGGAAGAGATCAGTTATTGTTCAATATTACTTCAATATATTTTGCCTTTCTTGAAAAAATAAAAGAAAGTGAAATGACACATTAGCAAATAAACATGCAACCAAGGCATTTGATAATCTTAGCAGGCATTTGGTATGGCAGGTTTTAGAGTACTGCCAATATCCACCTCAATATGTGACTACTGGTAGATGGCTCAGAGGGTTAAGACTGTGATCTGAAGATCTTTTGGTATAGAGTTTGATTCCTTCAGCCTTCATTTGCCTGCTGAGTGACCCTGAGCAAGTCACTTCACCAAACATTACTCCCAGGTCACCCTTAAAAAGCAGCTATTTGCCTGGTGGGTCTACCTAGTTAACAAGTGGGTGTTATTACTATAAAAATATTTATCAGTCATTCACCTAAAATAGCCAAAGCCTTTCTTTTCCCTTGATAACAAGGGGAATAAATCAGAGTTGTACTTTGTCCCCAGTGTTCATACTAGCTATTGATCCAGTTTTATTTAAAGTTTCAGCTTGCCAGATGGGTTTGAAGATATGAAAATATAAAATGACATTGATGGCATAAGTGGATTATTTATTGTTGTTAACAAATAAATTGATTTGGTAGGTAAAATGCAGAACATTTTAAAGAGGCAGAATAATTCATAGGGTACAAACTTGATGATAAATTCAGAAAGATAACACTCCAGAAGACCAGAAGGCTAGTCTAAATACTTCACTGGTATCACAGACAAAATTTTTAGAGATATATTTTACTCAGATACATAGAGACATTTTACAACTAAACTATATACTGGCAGTAGATAAATTCAATAATAAAACTCAGAATTTAATCCATTATTATTTCTTCATATTTAGTGCCTTCTGTGGAAGGTTGGGCGCTGGGCTGGCAACTCGACACCGTAAAACTCCATTGCCAATCATGAGCGGACAGGTGATCCACTGTGGCGACCCCTAACCGGGGAAAAGCTGAAAGAAGAATAATTATTTCTTCATATTTGACATAGTTAATGTGATTACAGCACATTTATTTGCTTATATTAATGCAACCCATGCTACATTTACTAGGAAGTCCCTTCTTATACTGGATTTAAACATTTAAAATGCTATTAGTTAAATTCATGTGTAGAGGAGACACATCTAAAATCCCATACTGGATTTAAATGTTTAAAATACTAATAGTTAAATTCAAGTGTAAAAGAGAGACCCATAGAGTCCCACTGAGACAAAATTCATTAAGCCATTTAAATTTCAAGGATTTTTTTCTCCAGATGAGAGGGTTAGGGTTGGCATTATGATTAAGGTGTTTACCTCACAAGCACAAGGTATAGGGTTTGATTTGCATCTTCAAAGGAAACTGCCTAGACTTAAAATAGCCCACAAGAGCGGCTAACCTAGTACTTATCTATGAACCTATGAGCTATGAAATACTTATAGGGATGATTAAACTTCCAGTTTTTTTAGCTATGATACAACATACTGAATCACAAAATTTAGAGTTAAAGATATTATTATATAAAGGGATAAGAGGTCATTGGAGTATATAGTTAGATTAAAATTCTAGAGATGATAGACCATTAGAGTATAAAGTAAGACATTCAAATTCTTTGCTTCGCATTCTGGATAATCTAATTTAATGTCAAGCTAAATTAGGAAGTTTGTGCAGTAAAATACATCTTCCTGTTGTTCTTTTGGTGCAGAGGATTAAACCCTGAATACAACCCGGGTGACTTGGGTTCAACTATTGAGCCTGGCACTTGAGGGGCCAAAACAGAGCATCGGAAAGGCAGTGGTACTTTACCATTTCACATATTGTGAGGGGAGGGGATCATAAAAAAGTATGGTAGCCCCGGTGATTATACTATGGTAGGTATTCATGTGTACGAACACCAGGACAAGCACTAAGAGACATTCTTGGCCATAAAGCCATTATGTCATTGCACATTGGTCTTTCTAGTTGCTTGCCCCGTATGTTAATTTGACATATGTCTCATTTCCTCTCTGCTTTTACTGGCTGGTGTGCGTAAGCACAAAATTATCATTTTGTGAAATCACTCCCCTTCAACTATTTAAAGTTACTAACCATCCTACTGTATTCCATAGTACCAAAATACAAAAGTGACCACCCCCTTTCGATCTATCTTGCTGTTTTAAAAATAGTGACTCTCCACTAAAACTTAACTTTTTAGACAGGTAAAATTTAAGTTACCTACTTTCACATCTAACTCCTCTAGTGCACTCTGCAGTGTTTAGGATAAACCATTTTTTTCATCTTACCTTTAAAATCTATTGCAAGACCAGAAAACCAAGAATAAACAACTGTTCAAACATACCAATGAAAGCAGCCAAAGGAACCAAAGGAAAATCCATTCAACAATTTTTGAATGTATTTATTAAGCATTTTTCATCCCGCTATATGCTAGAACTTCTTCAGATAAAATAATACACTATGATGATTCACTTAAAACCTATTTTCCATCAACCATGTGTTCTTACTACACCAATTACAACTTACTTCCCTAATCTCAGGTTGAATTAACCCTTTAATATCTTTTCCTTTCTTTAAAAATACATACATTATGTACATAAAACACATTTTCCTTTTTAACATAAAAGTGTTGTAGTAAAAAATTACCTTAATTATCTAGACAAGCTCTTTAACTTTAATATACATAAAATTGAACAAATTTCATTCAACCCAGGGTATTGGCATGCATTAGTACGTAACTTCCATAAAAGCTCAAGTCTCTCTAAGATGAGGGTGTCTGGTCCCCCTCTGTTGTCTGATATTACTTGATCAATAGGCCCTAAAGTTGAACCTATGCTCTGTGTGTTTAATAATGTGCCTAGCTAGTGCATTTTCTTGTTTTCCCCTGCTGATGCTATAAAGATGTTTGTAAACTCACTCTTTAAGTTTACAGTCAGTTTTCCCAAAGTAAAATGCTGGGCATTGCTGACACTTGAGCTACATAGACAATCATTTTGGAATGACAATCAAGTCTCTTCCTTGTGTGGTATTTTGTGTCCTTTACATTGGGTAGCATTCGAAAGACATGCGTGCGTAAATGGGCGTTTCGTAAAAATCTACTACCAATCATTAGTGGACCAGAGTTCCGCTGTGGTGACCCCTTGGCTCGTGGCATCGGACTGCCGTACTGCAGCCCCCTCAGCTAAAAAGAAGAAGAAATGTAAAAGAAAAAAAAAATACCTTTGCAGCTGTTTAATGTAAAAATTCGAGTCCGCGACTCGGAAGTACGTGCATGCACACTTAACCGCCTCGAACTGCGGTGGTTTTAAACAGATTTTTTTTGTTTGTTTTGATTGCAGCCCGGTGGTGTAATGAAGGCATCATTGTGATGCCCATTAGTCTATGCGGTTCCAAACCGCATAGAATTGGAAGGGGCTCGGACTGTGACGTCCGCAGGCACGTCATGACGTGCTTGCTGGGCTAAAGGCTGCTGATAGGTTGTCGCTCTCTTCCCGGGCTTTATGTGCTGGGAAAAGAGTGAGAATCAGTCAGTTGAGTTGTGGGCTTGACTTGTGGTGTCCGATTTTATTATTTGGCAATTGGCATTGGATTTTAATTTTTTTTTATTTGGGCGGATTTTGTCAGCTGTGCTGTGCAGCCTGTGCTAGCCTAGCCTGAAGGAAGAAGAACAGAAGAAGAAAGAAAAGAAGTTAGAGAAGAAGAACAGAGTGGAAGGCAGCAGAATTAAAGTAAGTATTGTAGCTCATGTAAATGTGCAGAGAATCCTACCCATCCAAGGTAGACACAAGTACTAGAGTGGCTTTTCATCTGTCCTTGATTTTTACAGAATGGTCTGGTTTCTGTCATATTTTTTGTACTGTTGATTTATGCTCATTACTCAAAGTGCCTGTTGTTCTGTGTTTAAGTAGCAATACTTTAATGACCATCAGGTAAGCTTGGCTGAGATTGCAAGATGCAAGTAAGCTTTAATAAGCATACTGTTAAATAATTGCCAACATTGAAAGCCTTTCTGTTGCCATGTAGAGAATACTTAACTAGATAATGTATAAGCCTTGGGTATTGAAATACATATGCCAGTATTTGTAATAAAGGACAGAATTACATTATTTTAAGAGTCTCATTACACTTGGAGACTTCCAGTCATCTCTGCAGGCTTTACCCATAAACCGAATGCCAATCGCGTGGTCCATAACCTGTACAGTAATCCTTTTAAGCAATGTATCTTGAGCTTATTTCTTGTTTGCTTTTCATTTTTTACTTTGATCATGTTTTCCCCATGAAACAAGTAGATGTCTGGCAGCAGGTCTTTTTTTGGATAAGGAACATTTTTACAAGTGGGGGCATCAGAGATTTCTACTTTTAGCATGTTACTTGTTACTTTAATAAAGCTGAACATAAATTATAATTAGAACTGCAGTGCAAGAAGTGGTTTGAGTTGGGTGCTGCTTGTTTTTCTTATACTTGATTTTGACTGGCATTCCATTAATGTATTTAAAAAAAAGTAATTTATTTTTTCATGCCTCACAACCTTTTTTGTTTCCATCTAGATATTGCGCTGTCATGCAGCCAATGCATTGAAATATTTTTATTCTTCTACACTTCATTTTGTCTTGATTGGACTCTCATAATGACAGTTTGGCACCCAGGGCAGTATATTTAGTTTTTGTGGTTTGCTACTACAGGTGTGTGTGTGGTAGGGAATACCTCAGGCTTGAACCCTGTACCTTGTATGCAGGTGTTAAAGACCTGAATTCCCTACCCACCACCATTTGTAAAAAAAAAAAAAATGCAGATTTTTGCCTCATATTTGATCTGCTCTGTTCCTCATAATATCTGTGGTTTGTAAATGCTGCAATGCTTGATATTTGATAGTGCAGTGGTAGCATTGTTGCCTCACAGCTGCAGGTTCTCAGGTTTGATTCTTGGCTGGGTTGCCTTCTTTGTGGGGTCTGCATCTTCTCCCTGTGTTTGTGTGGGTTTGCTTTTGTGCCCTCCCATGTTACAAAGACATGTCTGCATTATTTCTTCCTGAGCCTCTGCTGAACATTTTTTTTTGTTCCAAGTCAGACTGTCCTGATTAACAAATGTTAAATAAAATTGACAGGCATTTGAATTTCAGACTTCAGGTTTCTGAAGGTTTAATTCCTTGTATATTTGATGGGGCAGTGGTAGTATTATTGCCTCACAGCTATAGGTTTTCTGGTTTGATTCTTGGCTGGGGTGCCTTCTGTGTGGAGTCTGCATCTCCTCCCTGTGTTTGTGTGGATTTGCTCTGGTGCCCTGTCATTGTACAAAGACGTGTCTGCAGTATTTCTCCCTGGGTCTTTGCTGAAAATTGTTTTTGTTCTGTCAGCAGTAAAATTGACAGGCATTTGAATTTCAGACTTCATGTTCTTCAGAAAATACATAGTAACACAACCGTAACACAACCTTTTATTCTAGCAATTTTCTAAGTTTATAAGATGAATATTTGAAATTTGTCCCTATTTTTGGGACCGTATTCCCCCATTATTGGCTTTGTCCAGGTTTTTTGTGCTAAGGTTGACAGCTATGGCAAGAACTGAATTCACTGAATATGTTTGAGGGCTGTATTCCCTCATTACTGGGTTTCTCCAGGTGTTTTGTACTAAGAGGTTGACAGCTGTGGTGAGAACTGAATTCACTAAATGATAGCCATTTAAGTTTCAGTCTTCTTCCCTTTTACAAAGCAGCTGATTTGGCGTAGTGGTATGTTGCTCTGACTGTTTTGCACAGGGACCTTGGCAGTAAAATGTATGGTGGTAACACAGCATTTTATTCTAGCAACTTTCCAAGATTATACAAGCAATGTTTAATGTGTCCCTGGTTTTTGGGCTTTTGACCCCCCCCAATACATTTTGGCTTTTTCCAGCTTTCTTGTGCTGCGAAGTTGAGATGCAGTTGAGTATTGAGTAGATTTTACAATGAGCTGAGAGCTGCAGGGGAACAGAAGTTTAGTGTTGCTTAAGTGACGTTAGTTTGCCTTGTTAATAGCACAACAGGTTGTGTACTTGCTTTTGATGCAGAAGGCTGTGGGTTCTACTCCCACAAGGGATGGATGCTGCCGTACTGAGAATGTTCTCCTTGGTGAAGATACTAACTATGAGTCTGTTATCAGTTTGCCATCCATTTCCTCTTGCAATATTACTAGCTTATTGTTTTAATGTAATATAGGCAATTTATTCCTGAGGGGCAACAGACACTTTATTTTTCGATGAAACCATGAAATATAAAGGTGTTTGCTAGCAGCAACATCTTCATTAGTTACAGATTTCTTTAATGTGGAATTATTTAGATGACTTTTACTTCTTCAGAGATTGTGCATATTTACTGATAATGGACTGTAGAATTGTGCATATTTACTGATAATGGTTGACTGTAGAATTGTGCATATTTACTAATAATGGTGGACTGTGGAAGTCTGAGTAGACTTTTATGATAAATGTTCTGAACTGGGCAGTTTTGCCATTATGGGTGCATGCGTTTTGTTTCATTGCTTACTGGAAAAATGTTCAAAACAAATTTAAAACGCCCTCTAACAACTATACTGTATTGTACAAGGAATATAATTTAGTACAATGAGGAAGGTGTATCAAAGAGCACATGTATGTTTCATATGCAAGGGGCCTATGATTTGAAAACAGCCCAAAATTAATCTTTATCTGCCACTGGCAAAATGTATTTTCTTTGAATGTGGGTTTCAATGCTGTTTCAATGAATGTGAGTTTCAAGGGCAGAGAAGTTTTAATGCTAAGTTTTCATTGTGAGACTGCATTGCTTTGTTTAGCAGATGACTTGGTGTTTGTGCTGTAAAATACAAAATAAAACTTTCAAATGAAGTCCAACTCATCATAGAAGTAAAGCAGTATGCACATTGGTGTTTATGGTAAATGGAGTGAAATAGCCAAGTAATGGTTCATTGGAATGGCTGCAGAGGCTCCATTCAACCATGATTTTGTCAGGGGGGAAGGGCAGCAAACTCAGACAGGCCCAGCTGAACTATACCTCCCAATTGTCCAGATTTTCAAAGAATGAATAGATTTTTGCTTCTTATTTTTGGTTTGTTCTTCATAAAATTTGTAGTTTTCTGGCAAATCATTTAGTAATTAAGTCTCTAAATAATGATACACTGAGTTTCAGACTTCATAACCTTCAGAAAAATGCATGCTAAAATAAGAACTGTTATTCTATCAACTGTCTCAATTTATACAAGAGCAATTTTTAGTACTGTTTATATGTTCCCCCAATATATTTGGCCTTGTTCAGATTTACTGCATTAACAGGTTGACAGGTACATGCAAATAAATTGCTTTATAGAATTAGGCATAGCCAACCTCTCAACTGTCCCCGATTTTGGCTCAAAATGTTGCTCTTCCCCCTAATAATCCCTCCGCAAAATAGCAATTTTGGAAGAAAACATGGAGGGTTTACAATTAAGAAATAACTGTAACAATCAAAGTTATAGATTACTTGAAATGCATGTAGATTCTTTTATTTTGTCAGCTGCTCAAGTTAGCAGTACTAATATTAAAGTGTCCCTTCTTTGACAGGTTCCCAGCTGTATTGTGTGGCTATTTTATATTTTTGCATCACATTTTTGGTCCATTTTTCATAAAATTGTGTTTTTTGGCAACTTAGTGACAAATCACTAAAGACTCAAGTTAGAAAATAATGACAGACATTTGAGTTTCAGATTTTATACCCTTCAGAAAATTCATACTAATGCAAGACCTATTCTATTATCTTTCTAAGTTTATTAGAGCAATATTTAAAAAGTGTCCTTATGTTTGGGCCTTTGTCCCACTTCTGTGTATAGCTTTGTCCAGATTTCTTGCTCTGAGGTTGAGAGGTATGACAAATGTGTCAGGGCCATCACATTCAGCCAGAGACATTTCAAATTGTGACATACTTGTTGCACCCCACTCCCCCATATAGTGACTCTGGGTGTGTCTAAGCAAGGCAAGGAGAAGTTATGCAGTGTAAATGTGCAGTGTGTCCCCCCATCCAAGGTAGACACAAATACTACAGTGGCTTTTCATCTGTCCTTGATTTTGCAGAACGGTCTGGTTTCTGTCATATTTTTGTACTGTTGATTTATGCTTATTACTCAGATTTATGCTTATTACTCAGAAAGTGCCTGTTGCTCTGTGTTTAAGTAGCAATGCTTTAATGACCATAAGATAAGCTTGTCTGAGATCGTAAGATGCAAGTAAGCTTTAATAAGCATACTGTTGAAGAATTGCCAACATTGAAAGCCTTTCTGTTGTTGCCATGCAGAGAATACTTGACTAGATAATGTATAAGCCTTGGGTATTAAAGGACAGAATTCCATTATTTTAAAAAGCTCATTACACTTGGAGACTTCTAGTCATCTCTACAGACTTTACCCATAAACTAAACAGAATGCCAATCATGTGTGGTCCATAACCTGTACAGTAATCCTTTAAGCAGTGTATCTTGAGCTTGTTTCTTGTTTGCTTTTCAGTTTTTACTTTGATCATGTTTTCCCCATGAAACAAGTAGATAGTTGTCAGGCAGCAGGTCTTTTTTGGATAAGAAACATTTTTACAAGTGGGGGCATCACAGAGATTTCTACTTTCAGCATGTTACTTGGTACTTTAATAAAGCTGAATATAAATTATAATTAGAACTGCAGTGCAAGGAGAAGCGGTTTGAGTTGAGTGCTTCTTGTTTTTCTTATACTTGATTTTGACTGGCATTCCAGTAATGTATTTAAAAAGTAATTTATTTTTTCATGCCTCACAACCTTTTGTTTCCATCTAGATATTAAGTAAGCTGTCATGCAGCCAATGCATTGAATATTTTTATTCTTCTACACTTATTTTTGTCTTGATTGGACTCTCATAATGATGGTTTGACACCCAGGGCAGCGTATTTAATTAAAGTTAGTTTTTGTGGTTTTGAGCATAGCTCCTCCCCTTTCTAGTTGGCCACACCCCCTCCCCTTGACCCCACCCATTCAGCTGTCTCCTGCAGCCCCCCTTTGATTTGAAGTCACCAGCCACCACTGGCTAAAAGACAAACAAACAACCAAACATGATATGTTTGACCTACTCCCATATGCTTGCAGTAGTTACACATGCCACATCTGAACATACCTGGATTCTTGGGCAATCGTGTGCTATGTTTTTCTAATAGGCTTTTTATATTTCTGCCTCTCTTAAATTTTATCTGAGGTGGTCCTGTAAGTTTCTGTACAAAAGAGGTATCACCTTGTAATAAGTTCCAGTTTTTGTAAATTATATTTTTAAGATCTATTGCATTCAAACTATAGGATGTTATAAAGCTATACGTAATATGAAATCTATCATCCATGTTCAACTCACTACTTGATACTACACTAGCAGGTATGGTATCACTGTTACCTTGGTTTAAAATTGGTTTATATATTCCATTAGTCCTTTTGTTTTAGACTTCATCCACTAGTTTCAATATCAAAGAATCAGGATACTCTCTTCTCAAGAACATCCCTCTCAAGTTTGCACATTCTGCCCGAAAAGCCTCCTCTGTGGTCACCATTCTAGCCGCTCTAACCAGTTGACCATTAACTACTGACCATTTCTGGTGGTAGGGATGGCAGCTAGAAAAGTGCAAACATGCATTTGAATAGGTCTCTTTCCTAAAGATTTTTCCTATATACCTACCATGGTTTTTGTCTTTCTTTAACTCAATGTCTAAGTAAGCCATACTGTCTTGGTTGTAATTAAAAGTGATCTGTAAAATGTCTGTAGTACTGTTAAAGTAGTTAACTGATTCTCTAGCTGTTATATCATCCCCTTTGATGATGATAAAAATATCATCCAAAAAACGTGTATAAAAGTATATCCGTCCAAAAATCTGGGTGTTCTTTTGGATATACTCTTGTTCCCAGTATGCCATAACCAAGTTAGAAAATCTAGCGCCACATGGGGAACCCATCACTACACCTACTTTTCTGTAAATAGAACTCATTGTCAAAGGTAATATAATTATTAGTTAGAATAATGTCTAACAATTCTTCTACTAAGGTCACCTCTGTTATTGGTGCCCCTTTTGACCTCATCATAAAAGATACACACTCAATCCCTTGTGTGTGTGGGATAGATGTATACAGGTCTTTGACGTCTATGGTCAAGAAGTTGTATTCTTCTTTAAATTCTAAATCATTTATACTACATAGAAAAGACCATGAGTCTTTACAAATATGATTTTCCTGACAAGTGTACTTTTTTAATATTGTGTACCACTTTTGCACATTAATAAGTGATGCTGTTCCTTGCATCTACCAAAGGTCTCATGGGGGATCCACTCTACTTTTATGCACTTTTGGGATACCAAACAAGATAGGGATTCTGGGGGCTGGCATGGTTAAAAAGTTATACAAGTAGACATCTATTTTTGCCTCAATGAATATGTTGTTAATATATGACCTAATTCGTGAATACGCTGCATTCAATTCATTTCTGGAAACCCTTGTATATGTTTCACTTGAAACTTGACTTGTGAGAGATGCACTTATATATCCAAATTGGAAGCCATGCACTCTCAAGCCAAGACTGGAATAGCTGGTCAGGAAGAGAAGGTTAACACCTGCACCACACCACATGCAACACATAGCCCTCCAGAACACCCACCATCACACCTCTCACATAAAAACACAAACAACACACCCACTTTCGTGGAGGCTCTCAATAGAAATAAACCAAACAGCAGAGACCTCCAAGGCAGAAAGACACTCGACCACTACAACACAGCACAAACCACAAGACACATAGCTCACATACACAGTGTGCCCTTCAACCTAAGCCCCTAAGGCAAAACAGCTTGTCCAATACACTAATCATAGGTGACTCGATATTGAGGCACACTGATGTCCCACTCACTAGGTTGAATAAGGAGAAGGTAACAGTCAGCTGTCTATCAGGTGCCAGAATCTGACACATAACACACGCACTTAGGTCACTCCACAACAAGTACAAGTATGACTCTGTCACTGTCCATGCGGGTGTGAATGACCTGAGATGCACTTCCCTGGACTACATGAAAAGAGACATGGAGGAGCTCTCAGATTATGTAGCCCAGGCAGGCATAACCCTAGCCCTGAGCAGCATCCTACCATCACCCAGAATGATACTGCAGTACAACCAGAAAATTGCTGACTTCAACAGGGATGACATGATTGACAGACCTCGATGTTTTGCCAGAGATGACCTGCATCTGTCAGCCCTGGGTTTCCGGATACTGACTAAGGCTCTTGCCACCCTTACAGTGGCATTTTTAGGTGATGCTCCAAAGACCAAATTACCACCATAACAGCTATAAATAAATAAATGCAATCTGAGGGTCATGCTGCTCAACGCTAGAAGTCTAAATCTCAAGATGCACTTGCTCAAAGCACTCCTCAAAATGGAGAACATCGACATTTGTGCTGTAACGGAGACCTGGTTTAAAGCAGCAGAAAGCACTCCTCCGCTACCAGGCTATAACTCATTCTACACCTTTCGGCCACAGAACATGGACCGAAGCTCCAAAGGCGGTGATGTCTCCATATTCATAAAGGATATGCACACCTCCAGACTAGTAGCCCAGCATAATGCATCTAAGATACTTCAGGTGCAAATAACATTGGGTAAGATGGTGATTCGGGTCATAGCCAGTTATGGATCCTCAACCATGTCCCAAGACTCTCACTCCACAATCCTAAGCACCCTGGAAACTATTAGGGTCCATCCCAACACTCTCAAACTAGGTGACTTCAACTACCCCTCCATCAACAGGGAAAACTACTCATGCACCAGTATACTGGCCCAACACTTCCTGGAATTCATCAGTTCCAATTCCCTGGACCAGCGCACTCTTACTCCCATTACAGGAAGCAACATCCTTGACCTGGTTATTACTAACATGCAAACTGTTGCTTTACACCAATAGTCAATTCCTCCCTGGTTAGATCCAACCACAAACTAATCACCATGGAAATCCACATCTCACCCATACTCCCCACAAAGGTAACCACCATGAAAAACTTCTCCAAAGCTGACTTTGGGCTCCTAAAAACTCAGGTGGCTAACTTCACGACACCCATGTCAATGGAAAATAGATGCATGACTGCCGAATCATACACAAATGCACTGTACGGACACATAAGTAAATGCATGGAACTAACCATACCAAACAGAACCCAGAAGCTCTCCTCCAAAAAAAGGAAGCCAATCTGGTGGTCCCCTGGCATTAATAAACTCTAAAACAGAAGGAAGAAACTGTTGCAGAAAAAGGTGAAGTCCCAAGACTGTAAAAACTCCCTTATTAGCCTCAACAAAAAGTTGATATCCCTCTTCAAAATCTCTAAAGCCAGCTATAAAGGCAGAATTGTGGCAGACACTAAAAACAACCACAGAGCCTTCTACAGTTATATCAAGAATCTCCATGGCAATACCAAGGTTTGCTCTGAATTACTGCACAATCGTTCCTCTTATACTGAGCCAACAGATATTGACAACATACTGGCTGACAGATTCAGTGCCAAATTTACCCCTCTCTCCCCCCCTAAAGGACCAATCACAATACCGGAGGAATGCCAGGCACCCAGCATTACTGCAGCTCAGGTTAAAACTGCATTGTCCAAGGCTAAGAATATAGCTTTCATGGGACCCGACAATATCCCTGGATGTGTTCTACATGAACTACAAAGTGAACTGGCACCACATCTGTGTGCCCTGTTCAATCATAGCCTCACCTCAGGCTCTGTCCCTACCGAATGGCACACTGCTACAGTCATCCCTCTCAATAAAGGGGGAGTGACTACAGACCCTGGAAATTATTGCCCCATTAGCCTGACAATTCTGATATGTACGGACATGAAGCGCATCATCATGGGCCTAATTAACAAGGATATAGTGAATCTCCAAACTCTAGATCTCACGCAATTTTGTTTTATGAAAGTTAGATCATGCCTGCTCAACCTGGTTGACTTCTTTGAGTCAGTCACCAGAGCTGTGAATGACGGCAAGGCAGTTCATACAGCCTACCTCGATCTGGCCAAGGCCTTTGATACCATTCCCCACTCAGGAATTACTGATAAACTCACCAAACTAGACATCAACCCCTATATCACTAGATGGGCTGCAAATTGGCTCACAGATAGAACCCAAAGTGTAAAAGTAGCAGACTCCAAGTCAGACTGCCAACCAGTCACAATTGGAGACCCACAGGGATCGATGCTGAGTCCTCTCCTGTTTGGCATCTACTTCTCAGAAGTCCAGGTCAACATGGAGGGGCTTTGGCTGACCATGTTCGCAGATGACTGCAAGCTGGTAGCAATTACTAACTCAAGTGATGTAGACATCCTACAGAAAGGCCTCACTGAGACCAATGACTGGTGTCGAAACTATGGCCTTAAACTTAATGCCAAAAAATGTGTCAGCATCCCCTTTGGGAAAAACTCAGTTTCCACTAATTACCACATCGATGGGAGCCCACTGAACACTGACGGCATTATAACAGAATTGGGGACACAGGTTGACAGCAACTTCTCCTTCGACCACCACATTGCCACTGTGGTCAGAAAGTTCTTCTATGTGGCACATCTCATTACTAAGGGTTTTGCATCCAGGAAGAAAGAGGTCATCATCATCTCTTTCTACCCTTCCCTCATTAGGCCATTTATCGGATATAATGCCCCATTTGCCATGTACCTCACTAGACACATGCAACAGCTGGAAAGGCCACAAAAGTACCTCATGAAGAGGATCCTAGGCCTTAAACATATGTCTTACATGGACAGACTAAAAAACTCCAGCTATTCTCTGTCTCATATCATCTACTAAGAGGCGATCTCTGCTTGACTTACAAAGCCATGTCTGACTCAGCTCTGTTAGAAATGCTATATCTAAAGAAATCCCAATCCCTCTGCACCACACACTCCAGAGACCTCAACCTCATTACCACAATCAACAGAACATGCTGGAGGGACAGGTTCATAACCCAGAGACTGCCCATGCTCTGAAATAGACTTCCCATACATGTCAAGTAAACCACCTCACTGGCCCTCTTCAAGAGAAATCTTGATGAGTGAATGGGAAATAGAAAGTTCATCCCGGGGATCACTCCAGTGACTCTATTTGACATAAGCATTGGGAACTAATGTCAGGCGGCATGATGCCAGGGCACTTCTATGGGCTAGGCTTGTAAAGGCTCCAGGGCCATTAGCCTAGTAAACACCTATGAACCTATGAAATGAGTAGGACATTTGAACAAAAATCCTCATATCCATGAGTATGACGTTGCACTGTGATGCCTCAATTTCCTAACAGGCAACAGGAAGGTTTTTTATTATGTTTAGGGGATCAGAAGTGACTCACAGCATCAAAAATTGAGGAGTGGTACCAAAGGCACACAATGGTCTGTTCCATAGGGCAAAATATTTTTAAAAATTCCCCTTCCTTGGCTACAGCTTCTCTTCACTAATATTTCAAAGCTAGGGAAATTATTGTACTTAGAGTCAGCTGAATGCACTTCTGAAGAATTACAATACTATGGAGTAATCTAAAGAAAAAGGTTAATGCTTTACCAATGAATTTTGCTTTCTTTTCAGGAGAGTTAGAACATTTTTGCGAGGAATGTTTTTCTTTACAGTTAACTGTGGAGCAAACAAGGGATTTAAACTGTTATGATCTAAAATAGCTTAAATTCAAAGATGTAACAGAAGTACTGGAATAGAGTATTAAGACAGAGTATTCAAACTTCAGATTAAGTAAAGGAAAACATATAAATAATAAAAAGTCAGCTAGTAAAGGGCATGAGTTGTTTGATCATTTTATTACAGGTTATATTTCACTTAGGGACATGTCAGTATAAAACAAAATAATCATTATTAATGCTTGCTTGACATTGTACTATGTGTCATTGAAATATTACTTAATTCTGGTGGTTTTGTCCATAAATGAGTTTGTAATGGAGCCTTAATATTTCAGTATGTTTGTATATAAATATGTATCTGTTGATTCAATTAAATGACAATACTTCAAAGTTTGAAAAGTAAAAATTTTTCTTTGTAACCATGATGATGAAAGGCTGTTTAAAAAAAACTAGAAACTGAGTCCTTTGCTATATTTCACATTGGAACTATAATGCAACTATTTTGTAGACTTCTGCTATTGCAAAGAATTAGAAAATACAAAGAATAATGTGTATGAATATGGTGGCTGTTGATGTAGTAAAATATTATTGCTGCAACATAAAAATATTTCCTTCTGTGCTTCATAATGATTATTTTCATTTTTGTCTCATTACCTTTGTTAGAGATGTCTTTGATGCTGGAGTGCTGAGAAAAGTACTCTTGGCAAACATCAAAAACTGAAACCATTTCATGAACCTTAGCTATGCCCTGACTTAGGAATGGAGTCCACTCCTGTCATCCTATTAAAAACTCAAAACACTGAAGGAGATTAAAACTGAACAAACTGGTGAATATGGAAATATCAACCTAACATTTGGAGAAATTAAAATGGAAAAACTGGTGAATACTCTGCTATTCTGACATGACCATCACAGAAATGTTAGCCTGGCCAAAGTTTATCTGCAGTATGAGAACATAACTAAAACTGTTAAGGCTTATCACTCAGAATGATATCATAGGTTCATAGGTTCATAGGTTCATACTAGGCTATCTGCCCTAGGGCATTTATAAGCCTAGCCAGTGTGTGTTTGGCTTTCGCCACCCATTTTAAATTAATTTTGCTATGCCCTTTTTTGAGGTTAGTATACTGTGCCTCTGTCTAACAGTGACACAGAAGTGACACCCGGGGTAAACCTACGATCTCCCATCCACTCATCAAGATTCCTCTTGAAGAGAGTCAATGAGGGACTCTGCCTAACATGGACTGGGATTTTATTCCAGAGTGAAGGGAGCCTCTGGGTTATGAATCTGTCCCTCCAGCATGCCCTATTTATTTCAGTGCTGAGGTTCAAGTCTCTCGAGCGTGTAGCTCGATGGGATTTGAATTTTCTGAGGTGCAGCATGATCATTAATTCTAGGTTGGACATGGCTTTATACGTCAGGCACAGATCGCCTCTGAGCAGGCGGTATGCCACTGAGTAGAGCTGGAGGTTTCTTTAACCGGGCAGCATATGGCATCTGTTTGAGCCCTTTGATCCTCTTGGTGAGGTACTTTTGGGGTCTTTCCAGTTGCTGCAGGTGTCTGGTAAGGTACATCCCAAAAGGGGCATTGTACTCAATTATGGGCCTGATGAGGGATGAGTAAAGAGGCACGATGACCTCCCCTGATCTAGATGTGAATCCCTTCATGATTAGGTGGGCTATATAAAAGGTTTTTCTAACCACTTTGGCCACGTGGTTGTCAAATGAGAGATTGCTATCAACTTGGGTCCCCAGGTCCCTAATTACTTCTTCTGTACTTAATGGATTACCACCTATGTGGTAATTTGTGGGCACTTTGTTTTTGCCAAAGGGGATAACTATAAACTTTTTGGCATTTAGCTTGAGGCCATGGCTCTGGCACCAGTTGTCTGTTTCTATGAGGCCCTTTTGGAGGATGCTTGTGTCGGCTGGAGAGTCAATTATGGTGCCCAGTTTGCAGTCATCTGCGAACTTGGTCAGCCACAGTCCTTCCATGTTGGCCTGTACCTCTGAGAAATATATACCGAACAAGAGAGGTCTCAGGACTGAGCCTTGTGGGATGCCACTTGTAACTGGTTTGGAGTCTGACATGGCTCCAGCAATTCTAACCATGTGGGTTCTATCCTTGAGCCAGTTTGCAACCCATCTAGTGACATAGGGGTTTATATTTAAGCTGGTGAGCTTATCTATAATGTCCGAGTGGGTATTGTGTCGAAGGCTTTTGCGAGGTCCAGGTAGGCTGTGTGGACCACCTTCCCCTCGTCAATGGCCTTGGTGACTGTTTCAAAGAAATCAACCAGGTTTAAGAGGCAGGATCTGCCCTTAACAAAGCCGAACTGGGTAGGATCCAGTGTCTGTAGGTCCCCAATATCTTTATTTATGAGGTCCATGATGATCCTTTCCATAGCTTTGCAGACCAAGCTAGTCAGGCTTATGGGGCGATAGTTTCCAGGATCCGTTGAGGCACCACTTTTGTGGAGAGGGACCACTGTTGCTGTATGCCACTCTTTGGGTACATATCCTGTAGTAAGGCTGAGATTGAACAGTAGTTTTATGTTTGGGTTTAGCTCTTCTTGGAGTTCATGTAGGACACAGCTCGGGACACCGTCTGGTCCCATTGATGCTGTGTTTTTTGCTTTGGAGAGGTCAGCTCTTACCTGAGCATCTGAGATGTCAGGGGGCGCAGCACTCTGCTGGGATAGATATTTGCCCTTTTGGTGGGGAGAGGGGGGAGAAGTTTGCGCTGAACCTGTCAGCTAGGATGTTGGCAATGTCTGTGGGTTCGGTGTATTTTTTGTCATTTTGGACTAATTCTGAGCATATCTGGGAATTCCCACCCAGGTTCCTAACATAACTAAAGAAAGCCTTGTGATTATCCTTAGTGTCCTGTGCAATTTTTCTCTCGAAGCTGGCCTTAGACGATTTTTGCTAATACTGATCAGAGATGCCTTCCCTTTTTGGGATTTTGCTCTATCATGTAGTAGCTTCCTCCTTCTATTGTATAGTTTGTTTATGGCTGGGGTCCACCAGACAGGACGTCTGCCTTTGGAGGATTGGGTCTTGGTTTTATTTGGGATTGCATGATCCATGCATTCCTGAAGGTGTTCATAGAATGCGTTTATAAAGGATTCTGCGGTCTGGGCCGTATTTTCCACAGGCCCGGGGGCTTTGAAGGATTCCACCTCGGTTTTGAGGAGTGTGAAATTTGCTTTAGAGGGGTTTTTCACTGTGGTTTTCAGGGCAGGGGGTGGAGTCGGGATGTGAATATCCAGTGAGATTAGTTTATGGTCTGATCTTACCAATGAGGGATACACTTCTGGTCTGGAGCATAGAGTCCCCATGTTGGTGATGATCAGGTCCAGTATGTTTTCCCCTCTTGTGGGAGTGGTAACAAGTTGTTCCATAGCATTTGAGTTTATAAATTCTAGGAACCTTTGGGCTAGGGTGTTGGAGCTAGAGTAATGCTCCCAGTCTATGTTTGGGTAGTTGAAGTCGCCCAATATAATGGTGTTTGTGGAGACCTTCATATTTTCCAGTGTTCTCAGGAAGGCTGAGTGGGGTTCCTGGGTTTGGGAGGGTGGTCTGTAGCAGGCTATAAACTGGAAGGCAGTTTTACCCACTGTTAGTTGCACATGGATAGTCTCTGATGCTTTGTGCTGTGCCACCAACATGGAGGTGTGGGTATCTTTGACGAATATTGATACTCCCCCTCCTTTTGTGGTTCGGTCCAAATTTTGGGGCCAAAAAGCATGGTATGAGGTATAACCTGGTAGTGCTGGGGTGCTCTCAGGAGCCTTGAACCAGGTTTCTGTTACTGCACAGATAGCGATGTTCTCCATGCTAAGGAGAGTTTTGAGTGCATGCATCTTGAGGTTTAGACTTCTGGCGTTGAGTAGCATTACTCTTAGTTTCTTATCCCTTGTGATACCTATGGAGGTGGGTTTGTCTTTTGAGCCTTGCCTAAAAAAGGCACTATGGGGGTAGCAAGAGCCTTTGCCAATATCCGAAAGCCCAGGGGTGACAGGTGCAAGCCGTCCCTAGCGAAGCATCATGGCTTGTCGAGCATGTCATCCCAGGCTGACAGGCATTGGATCCCCTTTGAATGACACCAATACTTAAGCCAATTGTTGAAATTGATCATCTTGTCTTCATATTGTGGCATCATTCTTGGTGAGGGTAAGATGCTACTCAAGGTCAGGGTCATACCGTCCTGGCTACATGCTCAGAGAGCTCCTCTATGTCTCTTTTCATGTAGTCCAGGGAGGTACGTCTCAGGTCATTCACACCAGCATGGACAATGACTGAGTCATATTTGTACTTCCCTTGGAGTGACCTGAGTCAAAATTGCAATTAACCACTACAGATTCAAAGGGAAAGAATTTTCTTTTGAAGGTGTAATAAGTGACAATTCAAGAAAAGACCACACAATAGAGTGATGGAGTGATACATGTTCAGAATGTTACAAAATATTATCAAGCCTGGCTTGAAAAGAATACAGTACAGCAAAATGGAGATGAGGAAGTCCGTGACACAAGAAATCAATAGATTCTCAAATCACAAAGTGTAAAGTACTACTTATACAGATGTCTACCTCTGTTTGTGAGTGTTGCACAGCAGCGAGATAATACTGCAACTCTACAACCACTGACTTGGGTATTGCATAACAAAATCACATCTGCTAAATGGCATACAGTGTGAATTCAAACAGTTCCAGACAGTTTAAGCTTATAATCATAAGCTATAAGCAGACCGAAGTGGATACAGTGGTGATTAGCATTAGCATGCATAAATGAAGAATATTCTCTGCACTTCATAAACCTAAAGCTTTAATGCTTAATGCCTTACAAACTGGCCAATGACACTTTAAGAAGGGATCATGTGATACTCTTTATATGCACGTCAATACGTGATCTGTGCAATAAAGAAGCTTGAACTGGTTTCCCCTGCAAAAGAATACACTTCCATGTCATTATACTAATTTAAATGCACTGGAACTCCAAAAACAGTGTTGTTTAATGTGTCCACAAACTGCTGGAAAAGAAGCAAACACTTTAAATGCATAAAGACAAATAAGCCCTTCAGCTGTGAGATAAGGGGCATTAGCTAAGGAGGTAGAATGGGACAGTACATTACATATAAATTGATTTCTTGGTTAAATGCATACATCTGCTTCATCCCTTTTTAAAACAGAACTGATTGTAAATAAGCATTTGGCATCACTGTCAGTAATTTACACAATGCATGTACTAGTCTTTGTTTTACTAGAGTAAAAGGTGTCGTTTTATAATGCAATTTTCAAAGTCTTACCGAAAACTGTATTTTTGTGGTTATTTTAAAGTATACAGGAAGGCTGACTGTAAAATGCAATTCTATTTCAGCAAGGTTCTAGCTATGCAGCATTTAGCTGTATTATAAAAATAAATTTAACTGCTAATAACAGTACATTATTGACATTATTTAACCTTGCAGTGACATCATATTATTTTGGATTAGAAATTGAATATCTTCATACATGCTATACGTACGAATATAATGATTATCTAGTTAAGTGACTATGTCTGTGATCAAGCACATATTGCTGTTCTATTTATAAAATGCTTATAATATCTTAAGCCAACAACAGTAATAGCAGCAACAATATAAAAGTAAAGCAGCCGTTGGTGCAAATAAGTACTAGAAGGGTCATCCCACATGAAGCCACCCCTTTCTCTATCACTATCCTGTCTATTCCTCCCTTCCCTACTACCATAGCTTATTTAACTGCTGTGTATTGTACAATTACCCTCTGAGGATAACCCAATGTGTTATGTAAATTTATCGAAATGTTTTATTGCATATTTCTTTGTTATGTGTTTACTATATTGTACTGTGGAGCTTTATCTACATTTGTTTAACTGTTTTATTGCAAATTTTTCACTGTAATCATCTTCAGTTTTGTAAATTGTCTTGCTTACTTGTACTGTGGAGCTTTTCTCCCCGGATCTCCACTGAAAAAGGGTTTTTGCTCAAATGGACTATCCCGATTAACAAATGTCAAATAAATAAAAACGTCAGAGATATTCATAAGATTTTTTATGTAATTGTGAATAAATTAATGATTTAGAATTAGGCTGTTGCCTAGATTCATGTGATTCAAAACAGGTAATTTAAAAAAGCTCATCAGAATTTTAAAACAGTTTATGTAATGCCATATTTGCCAGTTATTATCACAAAGTTCTTAATGTCATCTTTTTCTTTTATCAAAGAGTCTGTATGTCCTTTTTGGCAGTACTACTTTCATTCTAAGGTGACACCTTCTGGAGATAATACTTCTGCAAGATCAATGAAAAAGTAGATCCAATGTTGTTTGTCTTTCGGCTTTTTCCCGGTAAGGGGATGCCACAGCGGAACTCTGGTCCGCTAATGATTGGCAGTAATTTTTTTTACGAAATGCCAGGTGCCAGCTCGACACCCAACCTTCAACGAAGGCACGCCCATTTACGCACACATGTCTTTTGAATGCTACCCAACCACAGGGAGGACATGCAGACTCCACACAGAAGGCACTCCCAAGCCAAGCTGAGAATCGAACGGGAGAACCTCTTGTTGTGAGGTAACAACGCTACTGCTGTACCACTGCGGAGTGCAGGAAAAATAGATCCAATGCTGAAAACAAAATCCTTAAAAAGGAAAAAAGACAAGGCATTGCTTGAGCTATCATAAAAATGCAGTGTGTATAAATGTAATACTGTAATCTTGTGAAGAAAAAAAGGATGCATTTAAAAATAAGTAAATAAGTTCTATATCAGTAGGATACTACAAGGAAGACATGAAACTAGAATAAGCAGGAATGCAAAACCTTGTAGGGGATTTTATAGAGATATGCCAAAATATGTATTTTAATGATAAAAAGGTAGACACTGTTCACACCTTGTCTCATTAAGAATCAGTGGCAAAGACTTGTAAAGATTAATCAAAGTGAAAGAGTGAAGAAAGAGTGCCAACAAAATATGTGTCAGTTGTGATGGAGTAGGAAGCAAGGAAAATAGAAGACACAAATGCCATAAAGACTTTTGTAAATAATAAAATCACTGGCTAGGCTTCAGAGAGAGAGTCTCTCTACCCACACTAATGAACCAATGCGGGCTGGTCAATTAGTGCAACAGCGGGAATCTGCCACTCAGAGAAATGGTAAAGCTACATAGAGAAACATCTCATTAGCAGCTTATTTCCTTTACTCTGAATTAAACAATACTCTGTCAGACTTGACTATGCTAGTGTTCTCCCTACCAACCCATACATCTATACATCATAGTAGCATATGCACCCCCCACACATGTGCTTAGACAGACAGACACAGAGACACACAGGCTCAAATACTCCCACATGTTTCACAAAGAAATGCATAAACATTCAGAAATCCACAAACAAGCCCCCACACACTCACTGTGTCACACTCATGGAAACATCCACCTACAACCATGCACATTTCAAAACACACACACACACACACAACCACACACACTCATGCATGCATTCATTCCGCTACATTTATGCCCCTAGTCACACATCCACACACACACACAAATTCTCATACATCCATGGCTATGCTGTACTTACCAGTACTCTGCCTACTCCCACAGTAGTGAATGGGTAAATGTTCTCAAATGGTAGCATTCACTGTTTCAAACTAGAGTAAAGATTAACTTAACATATGATTTTCTGAATTATTCTTCTGAGTTAATCAGGACCCATTGCCATTTCTGGGGCAAAGGACATGGCTAATTAGCAGTAGCCACCCCTCTGGACTGCTGCATTAGCATATAGCTTCCCCAGTGAGAAAGCTGTCTATGCTACAGCCCCTGTAAAGGGAAAACCATACTGGGATACAGGTCCCTGGTTGAGACAGGCTTACTGTGATGAAAAAAACTTCTAAGTTAAGGCTTCTGAATTATGGCATGTATTTTTGAATCCCATTAAGTGTTTTAATGGTCTATAACCACTGGAATATTTTTATTTTAAAATCTTATGAAAGCTTAAATCATGCTTGATAAATTCAGTTTATGGGGAACAGCAGTGGTCTCCCTGCATTTTTGAAGTAGCAGTATCACAAGGATTGCTATTCCTCTGCAGTCCCCTTTTTTGTCCTTACCTGAGGTAAATCAATTCACCTTTCTGCTTTCTTTGACAGTACAGCTCTAAATGCCACTGTTGGAATTCTTGCTGTAAATGCATCAACAAATATCATGTTTCTTTTTTCTTTCCACATTTCTGTTTAAGCACTATTCTAGTATCATACAGGAAGCGCATTTGAGGAATGTCAAACCTTTGGATGAGAAATGGTCCACTAGGTATGGCATTAAGTTTGTAATTCAAAATGCACCCTCTTTAGAATTACCCACCTGAGGTCCTGCATAATGTTTTGAAAAATGTCTGAGCTACCTGAAAGGACAACTTGCTTAAATAAAAATTCTCACCACCTTCAATGTGAGTAATAACTTTAATATTTTACCCTATATCTGTATAGCTACATCATGTTGCATTATTGTTGCTGTAGTAATTAGGCTCTTAGCAAGCACATGCTCATACATTCACGTGTGTGTGCATTTACAGGACAGACACAAAAACACACAGATACTCAAACATACATTCTCATACACATACACACACACACACACACACACACACACACACACACACACACACACACACACACACACAATCACTCACACGCATAACAAACTGAAACAACTGGACACATGGCAAATAAAGAGATTAATTTTATTTTCTTTTAATAAAGAGGTATCAGTTGTGAGAATATGCAAGTAGTGATTAGATATTCAGAATTACGTTACAGCCTTTAAACCTCTCATTACAACTAAAGCTCATTGATTTAAACGTACTGCAATGCTGACAGTTTTGAAGGGCAGCCAGAGTGTTAGTTCATTTGTCAGCAGACCTCCCTAGGGAAAAGGCCAGCTCCGCAGCTCCTGAAGGAATAAGGGAAAGTGTGCATCATAAACCTTGCTGTGTTATATCATAAGTGGATATATTTAAGAAAAGCCAGGTAACTGTGAATTAATAATACAAAGATCTTATGAAAGTCACAGACAAGCCCAAAAGACATGGCAGAACTAGCACAAGGCCTTTGTAACTCTCAACATTCTTAAATGAAACAATCATTTGCAACAATCAGTTCCATTAAAATTAAAACTATATTTATGAATAAGAAACTAAGCATTTTTATCTGCCCTTAATATCAGTGCATGTTTCTGTACTCAATCAAATACATTTTGAGGGAAAGGAATTTTTTCTAGGCTTTCAAAATTCAAACATTTCCATGATAAATTGATATGAACTATGCAATTTATAGAGCTGTGTGATACTTTCAAGCCACATGCCTACATATTTCAGTTGCTCATATACAAATAATTTTGTGTTACGATTATAGTTGTGATATATCTTAAATTATATGTTAAATCTACAGCAAATAGATTTTGGGTATGCTTTATAGATAGCAATTCCCCCTTATATCTACAGCAAATAGACTTTGGGTATGCTTTATTGATAGCAATTCTCCCTTATATCTATAGTATGTATACTTTGGGTATGTTTTATTAATGACTTATTTTTCATCTGGTTTAGCAAAATTAAGTGTATTGCACTAAAATGGACTTGATATTTGTGAGCCATACATATCCTTAATATTTCCTGTTTATGATATCAAATACTCACAAATATATGTAGTAAATCATTTTATTTATACATTTATATCTTAAAAGTGCCCGCCTATTTCAGATTACATATTTCAAGAGATTAATTTGTTGCTAGAGATTAAAAAGCAATTGTTCTCAGCAAGAGAAATGTTATTATTAAGTATAGGAATCATATGAATCATGCAGACAGAATGCATCTACATATGTTTTACTAATTTCTTAAAGTTAGTTCAACTACTGAGATTAATAAAGTTAGGAATATTAACGTTCCTCAGTTTTTGTTTTTTTTAACATGGCTTTTGTTACTTAGTTCTGTTCATAGTATAAGGCATTTTATAAGCCAGTTTAAGAGAAGACTGAGTTTTATATTACGTGCCCAAGGACTATAACAGTTAATCATACAAATCTGAACCACAATAACAATGTTTGCACACAGCTATCACTTTTGTTTTGCTGCTTTAGGGAAAATGCAAAGCTTTACCTGATTAGCAGCAATTCTAAATTAGCACGATTCAAAAAAAAAATATATATATATATATATATATATATATATATATATATATATATATATATATATATCAAGATTGTGCCTAAAGGAAACAGTTTAAAACTGCTGGTGCTGCAGTTATTTTTAATGATGTAATTATTTGCTATTTACATTTTATGACAATAATATATTGTATATAGGTATCACTTATTTATGTATTTATTTATTTATTTATTGTATATTTGCTTACCAGAGTAGTGCACCCTTTGTAGGCACAGCCTGGTTGATTAGGATCACATTAAGAAATGAACAAAACATATTTACAGGTACATGGATATGCTATAAAACATATACATTTTACAGATGCAAAAATACGCTACAGTATTTAGTTCAAGAAGTAATTTACAAAGTCAAATTGAAAAATGGAATTATGCTAAAGGTAAACACAAAATGACAGCTAAAAGACTACACAACAAAGCAAATTGATCCTATTGTTGGGAATGAACCCCGTATGTACATTAGTGATGGTTTTGAAACACACAATATCCCTTTATATTTTCTAATACGGGTCTTCTTCAAAGGAAACTCGAGAGGTGAGGCACAAAACATCTTTTAATTTGTCTTAAACAGCAATGAATACTTAATTAAAAAAAACAAATTTTCAGTGATCTTAATTATTGTTTCAACCTGGTGCCTTTGCAAAGAAACTAAGTCATTTTGAAACTTCTGCCTTCAATTAAAATATTCTTACAACTAGAATTTTCATACAGCTAACATAATTATTAGAGATCAATATGCATTGAAACATTTTGCAATGTAATCTGCTTCTGTTTTTAGTAAATGTAATATCTGGAATCTGATCATTTCTTTATATGTTGTCATTTATTTGCATATGTATTATGTGATCATCTGCACTTACTGCTTGTTGATACAGTAGTATGCTCACTGGCATAATCCCACGCCTAGCCCAAGAAGGGTGTGGTGCTTTTTATTGTACTGTGTGGAACATTTAGCAAGTTATAACACAAACTTTTTAAATAATTACTTTAAAAGGCATTTATTTCTTTCATTTATAATTTAAAGTAGCATATTTCAGTCTTTTCTGTAAGAGAATCAGACTTGGGCCATACAAAAAGGCAATAAATATGTGATAATTTGTATCATCTACTAATAATGAGAGAGAAGGTGATAAAATGATAATGTAAGCTGCAAAGGTTAATTACAACTAAACTCAAGGTGAAATGGTCAGCAATGATTCACAAAAGATATTCGAACTAAGAGCAAGCAGCTTGGGACTTGGCATAGTTGTCTGTCCTGAGGGCCATCTATTGGTCTGAAGTGTGAATCAAAAACATAGTCTCAAAGTCAGTCTGTAGCCCTGAGCTGCAGTCATGATTAAGCAAAGTACACTGGGATTTCTGATGCAGCACTACAGTTTTTATAAAACACCCCACAGGTAAAAGCTTTACACTACTGCTGTTATAGTTCGTTTGTGTAGCTACAAAAAGTCACAGCCCATGAAATGATGTATTTTCCATGTAAACATTACAATTATTTGATGATGTCACTCATATGAAACAGAACAGACAATCAGATGGCCTACAAATAAGGGAATCAAGAAAACTGCTACATGACTTGCCCTTTTTTCAATGAAACTTCCTGTTCACTGTGAAACAGAAACATCTGATATTTTCTTTTCTTTGCTAAGTGGATTTCTATTTCAAACACCACTGCTTTGACTAATAACTCTATTCATGCTTTAGACATATTCTATTACTCTATTCATGCTTTAGACATATTCTATTACTCTATTCATGCATTAGACATATTCTATTTACACTTATGTTAATCCAGAAATGCCACCTTCTAACCTCTACCCATTATAGCACACACTCACACAAACACAGGCACATAGCAGTTGCTTATTTTCAAAAGAGGGGGAAAAACACTACAACATACACTGCTGCACACAAAACAAAAGAATGCTTATACTACACTTACTTTCTTTTCTGTCCAAATTTCCATGTCTGCAAATATTGAATATTACAATGTTGCAATGTCAGAGGTAAGCAAAGGACTACAGATAAGATCAGGGCAGGCTATTCTCCAAACAGTCCTAGATAAATATACCATACCTCCAAACTCCAAAATACTGCTATTTAGCCATTTTAAAAAGAAGCAGCAGTAAAAATCACTTTGAAAGTCTGTTCTGTGGCATTTGCACTGTTTGTGCTTTAAGTAGTCATTGAACGGCATGAAATGTTACTTAAAATTAACTGACTGAAAGACAGCAGTGTTTGCATGTAAAATCAATGCAGTGACAGGAGCATTAGGAAGAAAGAGGCCTGTGTGATGTATTTTTTACAGACAAGTACTGCATTGTGGGATACCTGGAGGCAGACTAAACAATCAGAGTTACTTCAAGATGCCAGACCCCATGTGGTCAGATGCAGAAATTACATATAAAATATTTAAAAACCTGTAAATAGTCCCAGAGTTGTGTTATAATGTAGGAAACACCAAACCATGATGAAATAAACCATGTTTTTGAGTCTGCAGGTGTGGTTCTCCTTTAAGGAAGTCATGTACTTCATAACCTTTTCACTCTTGAGAAGGAATTATAGAACTGCACAGCTGTAATGACAACTGTGGGATTTCGTGAAACCTCCCTGGTCCTCTTTCATTGTGACCACTTTATCACAGTATGAAGCCATATTAACTTTCTGAATGCTACACTCCCACTTGACAGTCGTGCAGCCCACCACTATCCTACCCATTCCCACCTAACTCACTATGCCAACCTTCTATCAATCTATCTCATATGCTTTCCTTTTTTACACATTCCTGTTCTCATATCTCTTCTTTCATTCTCACACCACTTTTGTCTTTCACTGTTGGCAAGTGTACATGCTCAGTGATGAAATAAAAGTAAATATAGCTATTTATTTACTTTTGTTTTTATGAATCTACATCTATTTTTACTTTTTATTTTACCATTTGTTTCTGGTTATATTCGTGCTAGTCTATTTCCTATTTCCTGAATACTACTTTCAGCAGATCTACTTTCTGCAAGATGTCTAAAGGTGTCTTCTCTTCTGTCTAAGCTATCTTTCTGCCAGACATCTTTCTTCAGCCATTCATTTCAGTATTATCTGGTTTATGTCTGAATTATCATTCATTATTAAGTCTTTTTCTCTATATTAACATTTGCTGTTTATAGTTTTATGCCTGAAGTATTCTTTTTCTTTTTAGTAACTCTTTTTTATTGCATAACTTGCTTCGGATTGTTTATTGCTATTTGTTATATTTGGTTTATTTAGTATGATACAATATGGCATGGTAAACTTGCATATGCTATACATACTCTTTGTACTTTCCTGTGTTGCCTTTAATATTGTTTTTTTGTTACAACTAGGTTGTGGCTGAAAAGAGGATGGGGCTATTCGCCCAAACAATTCTCCTCTTCAAAAAAGGTATTCAGATTTGAACTTGTCTGTAGCAGGAGCTATAGTAAGAACCCCTGTCATTACAGTTTATCAGTATAGATAATGATGGAAGTAAAACAGAATTAATCTATTTGTTATGATAACAAGTATTAGCAGAGTTGTTATACATGCACCATTTCAAGTGTTTATTATCCAATAAGTTTCTTCCTCCTTTGTGTCACATGTAATACTTAGACTCTTCTGATTTGAGTAGGGGAGTTCTGTGTTTATTGCTGGGGAGCAGGCCACTTGTGTGAATGAGTGATTAAAGTGTGTGAGGTACAGAGAAAGATTGCTGAAAGATAATGGCAACTTCACAAATTATGTGCAGCATATTATGAGTTTATGCAATGGACATTTATAACACTCAGCTATATGATGCATGTTTAGAGCTTTATGTTTCCTCTTGGCTACAAGTTTTTGTATGTTTCCATTTCATGTAGTTGTTCATGACTATCTGGAAAGAAAAAAATAAATACAAAAATTTGTATCTAACTGGAACCACAAGCATTTAACAAATACAACACCATTCAAGTGTACAACCACTATTTAAATTAAAGGCCATTGTAAAATAGCAACAATTTATGGTTAGGGTATGGGTTATGCCATGATACTCTGCTGTGCTCTCTGATGTGTTTGGCCACTTAAGTATCAGAGCTATAACAAATGTCCAGCAGATATGAGTATATCATAGTATAACCTATACTTTAATTGTGCTGTATTCCTATAATACCTTTCCTGGCAATATGCCAAGTTCTACAGGCAACTCACCTGTATCCTAATGTCATTACAATATCAGGTTATTATTGCCAATGATACACTAAGTAAATGGGAGGAAAACGTTATTTACAACTCTCCCTTCTACTCCCATATGGGCTGGTACCTAAGATTTATACACAACATTTTTATTGTATGGAATAGCAGTCTAGAAAAGTTACAGTAATTCTTGAACCATATCAATAATTTCAAGAATTTTCTCAGATTTATGACAAACAGCAGTTATGACTCAGTAAACTTTCTAGACCTCAAAATCAGCATACATCCAGACACAAGCCAACTCACCAATGACCTCTGCTGGAAACCCACTAGGGTAAATCTGTTATTGCACAATAGCAGCATGCACCCCCACAGGACAAAAATAAACTTCATCAAATCTCAGGACCTCAGAATCACAAGGGTATCCAAAGAATTGGAAGTCTTCATTAAAAGCATCATAAACTTACAAAAGAACTTTCTGGACACAGGTTACATTGAACAGCTCTTCAAACAAATCCTGGACTCCATCATAGACCAGAAAGAAAGAAAGAAACACCACCTATACAGAAAACATAGGAATCTAACCTGATGGAGCAACAATGACCAGTGGGACTCCAGCATAACCCTCACATACTCCCTTGACTATGCAGAAATCAAAAAAGCAATCCTCAATAACTCCAGATGGAAAGGCATCTACCTATGAGGCCCCCCAATTGTAATTATTGCAACAACAAAAATAAATTCAAAAGCACATTTTATGGCAACTGCAATACAGATACCATGGTTTATGGAGCACAATGTGATCACTGCCAAGTATTTTACGTCAGAAAGACCATCAGCAAACTGAAGACCAAAACAGCCCACCACTACATAGACAGCCAACAAGGGAGCATGACCAACCCTCTGGCCAAACTTACAAAAAAATCTGGAACCTTTAAATTGCACGTTTTTATTTTAACATTTGTTGACTGGGAAAGTCCGACTAGGACACAGCCTATTTTCAGTGAAGGCCCGGGGAGAAATGCTCCAGATGCATGTCTTTAGAATGTGGGAGGAAACCCACGGAATGCAGAGAGAACATGCAAACTCTCCACAGAAGGCACCCCCAGCCGAGAATCAAACAAGAGAACCTCTTGCTGTGAGGCGACAACGTTAACCGCTGCACCACTGTGCCACCCACATCATAGATATAATAGACCACGACCATCTGGATGGCAACAAAAGTGACAAATAATTGAAAAAGGAAATAGAATAGCAGATAAGATTTTTTACCAAAAAAAACAGGAATAAACACCTCCTTTTCAATAAACTGCATACTAAATCTAAGGAAACTTGATCACCACATGTTTTATTAAAATAACCATCATCTATGGACACCCCAAAGCAATGGGCAAATAATGACACTCCCTTTTGAGTATGTAAGTTGTTTTTTTTTTTTTTTTTTTTTTTGGAAAAAAAAGTTTGAAAGATAGCCTGACTGTTTTAAAAGATGTAATACTATTTTCTATTGATAAAGGTTTGATAATCACCAAAAGGTACTGTATTTATAAGATGTTATACTATTTCCTAAAAAATTACTTAAAAAAAAACAAGTAAACCTTCAATTATAATCAACTAACTTATACATAAAATTACTGTAAACTATTTTAAGACAGATCTGAGGAAGACTTACAAAAGTGCCGCACAATATGTTTAACAGTAAAGTAACCATGGTTTAGCATTTTTAAAGTTTTACTGGTAAAAAGGTCATAATTAAGTATAAATTATAATAAAATGTAATCCTTGACTATATAGCAAGAATGAAAATTTCAGGCACAAATCAGACTGTGTGTGGAAACATGTAATCTTTCTTATGTTAACATTTGGACTGTAACTGGTTAAATGAATAACTATGATAGGGTCTCAGAGTGGGCCCACCCAAAGTCTACCTTCCATGGATGCCCACCTCCAGCCCAGTGATGGACAGCCCCAAGAAGTGGATATAGCTGGTAATACTCCCCTTTCCCAGCAAATATAAACCCAACAATTGCATAACTATCACATTAACACAAAGTAGATGCATCTGCCTGGGAATGATATCACTACAATAAAACACATCTGCCTGGGAATTATATCACTACAATAAAATGGATTTTATTTAAACAAACTATGCCTGAGTTGAGCAAAAGGCAAACTACAAAAACATAATATAATAGAGAATTTCAGTAAATATTTTTATGTTAACCATTGAGAGTAATTATCAAAAAGAATCTGTTGTTGATGGGTTGTGGTGCAGAGAAAGCATTTGACAGAGTAAGCTGGAATTTTATGAGTAAGGCAATGGAAGCATTTGCATTACCTGACAAAATAATTAGATTAAGTAGGAGAATATATGAGTGATCAGAGGCAAAAATTAAAGTGGAAGGTTCCTCTCTGATAAGTTCTGTTTGAACACAGGAACCAAGCAGGAACCACTGGCAAAGAAAATAAGGGACTCAGAAATTCAAGGATATAATTGGTATGGTAACCAAGAAAAGCTGGCTTTATTTGCAGATGATAATATTGTGTACCCAGTAAAACCAGAAAATGATATTTCAGTGTTGTGAAACATTCTGAGATAGTTTCAAGTCTTTGGATACAGAAATTGGTACAGAAACACCCATAATCATGGGGACATGATAAAAATTAAGTACTTAGGAGTATGGATTAAGAAGGATTCTGTTATGGCAGCTAATGATATGTGGGAGGAAGGTAAACAAAAGATAATACAAAAACTGTGAAATTGGAAGCTCTCTTTTATGTACATGGGTAGCCAGATTCCAACAATGAAAATGTTTGCAGTCACTTTGGTTTTATACACAGGTCAGGCATATTTTTTATCAAACAGAGGAGAAGTTGTGGATGTCAATTAATAAAGAGCTGAAGGATTTTATCTGGGAGGGGAAGAGGGCAAAGATCAAATGGGATAAGTTGACCCTTCCAACAGAACAAGGTGGTTTGGGACTACCTGATTTGAAGGGGTATTTCAGAGCTACACAGTTAAGGCTCCTATACATAGCACAAGCAGAAAGCTATGGAAAGGGATGATAATGAAACAGGGAGGAAGCTCAAGAAATAAGGGGAGACTAGGATTTTAGACACATTCTTAAGGAGAATAATACTAATCATATAGAATGCTATATTCATGAAGTAGCAGAAAGTAGTTTAAGAACTAAACAAACACAGGAATGGAGAAAGAAGATTTTGCCAATAAGGATGACTGCAATTAAGGGTACAGAGAATAATTAAGAGGGTACTGGAATTTACTCAAGAAAATTGGCAAAGGACCAAGGTTTTGGGAGCAAACAATTATCAGAGAGAGAAAGGGAACAGAATGGGAAGGGCCAATAACACATTTGGACTGCAGGCTTGGATTGCCTTCCCTATCAAGTATTGATATCAGAATATAGGCAAACAGAAAGGAATAGGGGGATTCTAAGTGAAAGACCACCATTGGCAGAGTTTTTAAGAGAATCTAGAACAGAAGCTGCTGTTAAAAAAGGGATAATTAGTAAAGCATATAAAATATTACATGATAAATATAGGAATCAATCAGAGAAGATTAGAAAGGATTGGGGAGGAAAGACTGGGTAAGTAAGTCACAAAGAAACAATAGGAGGACATATATATGGCTCCCAAACAATTATTTACTTATGTGTCTTTGTTTACCGGGAAAGTCTGACTGGGTAACATCATTTTCAGTAGAGGCCCAGGGAGAAAAGCTCCACTTGCTTACATTGCATTATACTAAGTTCCAGTTAAACTGAGTAGTTACATTTCTATTTACATTTATACACAAACAGTTGTTACATTTATACATTCTAAGATTTTACAGAGGTGGAAGTTATTAAAGAGAAAGCCCACATGCAACTTAGTGGATTGTACAGGCAGCAGTTATGTATAAACATTATTTTGCCATTTCAATGAGATATTGAGTGTATTCTGTTTAAGGAGAGTACTTGGAAAGTATTATACAGTGAATACAAAGTCTCAGCCTTGAGATGCGCATGTGCAGGACTAGGATTGGTTAAAATGTTTGTTTAAGCAGTGGTTTAAAATTACTGAGTCTGTCAGGGAGTTTTATTTGTGGGGGGATACTATTCCAGAGTTTGGCAATGTATTGGGAGTAGAGTGAGTCTCCTGCAACATTATTCGACTTGTTTGTAAGTAAAAAGAATTTGTTAATAGAGCAGAGGTCCCCTGCTGGACAGTAGGTCAGTGATAAGTTATGTAGTGCAGGGCATTTTTCTAGAGGATAAATAATTTTGTGTGCTGTAGTTAATTGTAAGTATGTTAGGTAGTTGTGTAGTTCAATCCACTTTAATGGCTTTAAGCTATTACAACGGTGGGTCCTATGTGAGAGATTGGTGTCAAATTTGTCCACGGTGGTGCAGCAGTAGCATTGTCACCTCACAGCAAGAGTTTCTCCCGTTCGCTTCTTGGCTGGAGCGCCTTCTGTGTGGAGTCTGCATGTCCTTCCCGTGGTCAAGTGGTGTTCGAAAGACATGCTTGAATGGGCGTGCCTTAGTTGAAGGTTGGGCGTCGAGCTGGCACCTCGGCACCATAAAAATCTACTGCCAATCATTAGCGGACAGGAGTTCCGCTGTGTAGACCCCTAACCAGGAAAAGCCGAAAGAAGAAGAACAACAACTGTAGCAGCAAGCAAGTTTCTTTCTCTGAGTATCGTTTAAGTTCGTTGGACAGGACCAGGGTATAAGACAGTTGGCAATAAGAAGGTGTTTTTTTCTTGCAGTATCTGTAAGGAATCCATTGATCCTATATAAAGGCAGCCTAGTTTCTGGTGTGTAGATTTAATGCTGTGCTGTATACGTTGGCCATAGTTGAGACTGTCATCTATTACAATGCCTACAAGTTTACTGTGAGCTACAGTTTCAATGACAGTATTATTTCCTGACTTAAAGGTAAAAAATTGCTTTTGATATTGCAAAGCTTTTTGCAAATATGCAACAAAGTCTAGAAGATTTAGGATTTTTGCTTGTAAGTGTTTCCATAGATATTTTTACACCCCAATCAGGCTCCAAACAATTTTTCCTCAGGTAGATTACAAATGTTGGAGGTGTGATAGAGAAAAAAAGAGGTAACTGGAAACATATTTTTGGGACTTTAATGAATTGACAGTCTTTAAAAATTCCTGCAGACTACTCTGTCAGAAATTCTGGGTGAGCAAATTGGTGCAACTAAAGAAATGATTTTTTTGAGCTGCTATACAGAATTGGAATCACCTAAACAACACTTCTGGTGGCTGCCAAAAAAAAAATTACTAGAAAATTGGAAGCAGAATCTAAACCAAGAAAAAGAAGTGAATATATTAAGAGATAAAATAAATGGAAGTGGGATCTTTAGAAAAGGGTAGGTGCAAAATACATAGAAAAAAAATGAGAATTGTGTAAACAATGCATGCAGAATAATATTTTAGAGGAGGAATGAGGTTTAAGGGAAGTCAGGAACTGAATGAGCTATGTAATGGTCGAATGACAAATCTTGGAAAGGAAAGCATAACAGCGAGAAGTGAGAGCGAGAGGCTGGGCAATGTGATTTATGAGGTGTTCTAAGAAATGATAGGAATAATGAGGTTAAATCAAAGTCCAAACAAATACAGTAAGTAGAGATGGTAAGATGGTTGAGTAACTGTATTTTAGAGAGAGAGGTCAGAAAATGTTCAAATTTAGAGAGACCCAAGTTCCAAAGAGCAGGGGGTAGTGAGGTAAATGCTCCCTCTGCAGTACACAGACTGAGGGGGTGGGGTCTTCCAGTTCAAATAATCCAGGGCAAAGGATAAATGTGAAATGTATGCAGAAGGGGGGCTTTAGTTACTATGTAGCATTGCCAAAAGAAAGGTTGCACTTTCTGTGACTGACAAGCAGTTGACTTTTTTTATGGGTAACACAGTGATGTTATCTCAAAATGGCCAGATGACATTTACAGATTTTAACAAAACTATGCTGTAATAAACTGTTAGTGTTCATTTAACTGAAGGAAGACTTACCTCATCTATGTAGAATAAGCACTTGGCTCATCTCCCCAACTAAAAGACCAGCTATTTAATCTTATTGCCCACTCCACTAACCACCTACAATTTTTGACATCATAGCTTTGTTGATATACAGGATGTAGTTGATTCATTTGATCTCCGAGTAAAGCATTTCTTAATGGATAGAGCTTCCAATGCAAAAAATATATATACTAGACTCATTCATACCAACTCTAAAAAGGGGTACTCTTCAAAATAAAGGTCTTATTTGCCTTATTTGTGATGAGGTCTCCTGTTCATAGGTTCAGAGGTAGGTACTAGGCTATCGGCCCAAGGGCGTAAGTAAGCCTAGCCAGCAAGGTACCATAGCTTACGCCACCCAAGAAAGTTATTTTCCTGTGCCACTGTCCAGCAGAGACACGGAAGTGATCCCCGGGGTGTATTTTCTATTTCCCATCCACTCATCAAGATTTTTCTTGAAGAGTGCTAATGAAGAACTTTGCTTAACATAGATGGGTAGCTTGTTCCAGAGTATAGGAAGTCTCTGGGACAGGAATCTATCCCTCCAGTGTGTCCTGTTTATTGTGGTGACAAGGTTTAGGTCCCTAGAGAGTGTAGGTTGGAGGGATTGGGATTTCTTAGGTGTAGCATGTCCAACAGCTCTGGGTTTGACATAGCTTTATATGTTAGGCAGAGATCACCTCGGAGTAGGCGATATGCTATGGAGTAAAGCTGGAGTTTTTTGAGGCAGTCAGTGTAGGGCATTTGTTTGAGGCCAGTAATCCTCTTTGTGAAGTACTTCTGTGGCCTTTCCAGCTGCTGCAGACGTCTTGTGAGCTACATTCCAAAAGGGGCATTGTACTCTATAATGGGTCTAATGAGTGATGAGTAGAGGGGAACAATGACCTCTTTTTTCCTGGATGAGAACCCTTTTATGATGAGGTCTGCCACATAGAAGGACTTCCTGACTACTGTGGCAATGTGACTATCAAAGGAGAGACTACTGTCCACCTGGGTCCCAAGGTCTCTTATCATGCATTCGATGTTAAGTAGATTGCTGTCTATGTGGTAGTTCATGGGTACTGAGTTTTTTTACCAAAGGGGATGACACTGCACTTTTTGGCATTGAGCTTGAGGCCATGGCTCTGACACCAGGCATCTGTCTCAGTGAGGCCCTTCTGTAGGATGTCCACATAATTTGGGGACTTGACTATGGCTCCTAGTTTGCAGTCATCTGCGAACTTCATCAGCCAGAGGCCTTCTGTGTTAGCCTGTACTTCAGAGAAGTAGATACCAAACAGGAGAGGTCCCAGGAAGGAACCCTGTGGCACTCTACTTGTCACTGCCTTGAGGTCAGATTTGGAGTTGCACAAAAGACCTCAAGTAAGTCTTTCTTAAGTATAACAAGACAAGATAAAAAATGCGAACCCTTATTAGCAACCCCACCATCAGAGACAATAGGAGGCCCTGGAAACAAATCACACAACTTCACTAGCATTAGGAAATACCTGTACAAACATTGCCACCTACAAAATGCAAAATGTGTTACTACTTAAATATATAATACTGTTACTCTTTTCTTTTTAGAACAGCAATTATGACAGCATCTTGTTTCATACTAATAACACAGCTTTCTGTTCCCTTTTACATACTCGGATTAACAATAAACACAGCCTGGAGAGTAAATTTACTAACCATGTAAATGCTTATTTAGCGTGTGGAATATAATGGGAGGTACCAAGTCTC
The DNA here is from genome assembly GCF_019279795.1 of Protopterus annectens. Taxonomy (NCBI): domain Eukaryota; kingdom Metazoa; phylum Chordata; order Ceratodontiformes; family Protopteridae; genus Protopterus; species Protopterus annectens. The sequence continues at coordinate 876,766,437 of NC_056745.1, forward strand.
TGGATATTCTAGACAGGGGCCCATTACCATGAAACCAGTAGCTTGAAAGTATTAGTAATAAACTTCCTTTCTACTGATTACAGTGGACAGGATTTCCTGGAAAGAGAGTAAGTCCCTCCCTCTCAGCATGTCAAACCAGTATACCACCCTTGTGTACACAAATGCCAAGAATGAGACATCCAAGGGCATTGAGAGAAATCACTCTAAAAAGAAAGTCCTCTAAGCCTTACTAATCAATTTACATATTTCTTACTGCCTTATCTTGGCATTAATAGAAAGCTTATTGTCTGTCTGCTAAGAAACATCCATAAAAATTTCAGCAAACCAACAACAACCCTTACCAGTGTCAGAGTTTATATCAGTCCTGATTTAACTTCTTGAGGCATCAACCCCAGCCATTATGTTTTCCACTCACAATGGTATCTAGGGGTCGCCACGTAAACCAGTGACCTTATTAGTGTGGTCATAAAATATAATTAAAATCAAGTTGTCTCTACCCTCCACATAGCCAAGGTAATACAGCCTTTGTCCAATTCACATTAAGACTCTTACAGCCTAAAATAAATTCAGTTAGCTTGCAGTCCGGCTCACTACTTCATATTATGCCACTTATTCATTGTGGCTCTTTCAAATACAGAATATCTTCTTGCACTCACATCCAGTTTCCATTATGCAGCCTATTAGACTGTTCACAATCAAAGTTCATGAGAATGTTTATGTATACTAACCATGTATACATCTGAAGTTATTATATACGTTTAGCGCTCAGTATAGTCTTCAGAGAAGTTACATGTATATTCATTGACACAAGTGACTGGATTATTTAATAAAACTGTGAAAACTGTAGTAACGCTGTCATTATTTCAGACATTGGTTTTGTGTGCACTGTCTATAAGCATGGCTTATAGGTTTTACTAAATGGTTTGTCATTGTGACCTTTTTTAACCTTTGGCTTGGATGTTATTTGGGATATTTTGCAGCCACTCTAATGTTAATGGGCATCAGGCTTAGTTTTAAGCTCTGTATTTCCAAAATATGGCCAACCAGTCCAATTATGCTGCACTGATAAACTTAAAGAGGGAGAAACATAGCACGTTTACAGCTAATGGGGTTTGGCTTTAGTAGCCCGAGTCCACCAGCAAAAGACTTAAAAAAATAAAATTCATGACCATTCATGTGCCATACAGCTAAAACACTGGCATGCCTTTATGATATAATTTGCACATATCCCATGGATCTCCACTACAGGAGGTTTTAGGTATTAGACAGATGCAACTTGGATGAGTGTCATTTGTAGTCTTTACTAAAAAGCCTCTGAGACAAGGGATGGCACTGTTTTCATGTAAGCAATACTTCTCTAGGTTTTGAACTCTCCATCTGAGAAACCTGTGAGGCTTCAGTGAGCTCAGAAATTCCTAGACCTGCAACTGATAAATCTTGATTAGCATAACAATCATCTGTGGTTAGTCCCTGCATATCTGAAATAAAGAACAAAATCACCAGTATTTCCAAATGCCTAAAATTTAAAGGTGCCAGGTTTGTTTGACCAACATTCCCTTGTTGATATTCAGAGAAAGAGTAAATTAAATTTCCAGGTTCGAATTATTTACCCCACAAAGCTCTAGAGAGGAAGGACAGGGTTACAATTCATAGTACTATGGCTGAGATTCACCATGATCTTTAACTTATTTATTTGTTTTTTGTTTATCTGTATTTGTTGACTAGGAAAGTCTAACTGGATAAAGTACTCTTTTCAGTAGAGGCCCAGGGAGAAAAGCCCCCAAAAAAGAAGCAATATGCAAAGAGTAGCATTCCAAACAAAATCTTATACAAGTATTTGGTTAAATTGGAACAATGAAGCAAACAGTATTTATGCGTGATATGTAAATGCAGAGGCAGATTCTATCCAGTGAACAATGCACTGTACGTTTGCTTTGCTTACATTATGGTTTTATGTATATGTGTGTGTGTGTGTGTGTGTGTGTGTGTGTGTGTGTGTGTATACATAGATACACACACACATGTGGGAATTCCAAAAATTATTCCCCTATTGTATTTCAAAAGATTTTGGAGTAATTTAAGGGGCGATGTTACAAACAGTGCTTATATATGATACGCACATTAATTGTAACAGTCTTCTTCTTCTTTTGGCTTTTCCCGGTTAGGGGTCGCCACAGCGGATCACCTGTCCGCTCAGGATTGGCAGTGGAGTTTTACAGTGTAGAGTTGCCAGCCCGGCGCCTAACCTTCCGCAGAAGCCACACACACGCATGCACTCATGCCTAGGGCCAATTTAGGGTATCCAATCCACCTACAGCATGTCTTTGGGAAGTAGGAGGAAACTGGAGCACCCGGAGGAAACCCACGTGACCACAGGGAGGACATGCAGACTCTGCAAAAAAGGCACCCCAGCCGAGGATCGAACTGGAGAACCTCTTGCTGTGAGGTGGCAACGCTAAACGCTGCACCACTGTGGCCGCCCAATTGTAACAGTGATAAAAATAATTTTATCCAAAGCATTCATGTAGTTTGTGTTGGCTTTGCTTACATTATGCAATGATTAACTTTTCTACAAGACCACGTAGATATGTAGACACTTACATATGGAACTGGTATGTGGCATATATCATAGGCAGTCGTGGATAACAAACATCTTTCTATAACAAGACAACACTCATATGTGGAAAAATATACATCAGTACCAAAAAAATATGGTAACAACAAGTATTACAATGAATATTTGTCATCTGTATTAAACAGCTTCCAAAACAAGTCTCACAATATACAGTTTGTATCTTCCTTGCATGTTTTTCTCAACATCAACATTGGCAGGAGCGCTAGAGTCATGTATATAGGTGACACATACCTAAAATGTGATACAGAGACGGTGGACATACCTTATATCAGGAAACTACACTATCTCCTTATAAAGAGGTAATAATCCCATATATATTAATATCCCAGACTCCTACAGACATGTTTGACAGATTGCCACCATATTTAGTTTTCCAATGCAATACATGATGGGTTTCATTAGAATACAGTATTTTAGAATCTTATTCTCTGCGAAATGTGAATCTTGGCAGGGATTAATGGCACACTGTGCCAGTATTAAAAAAAACACTTGCTGATCCAAAAGTATGTGGAAGAAAGTGCACAAGTCTTGCAGAGCAAGCCCGTTACACTGATGTAAGAGGATGAACCTGGGTTCCGTTATACAGTCCAGCATCTATAGGACCTAAAAGGGGAAGTGAATTATGAGGTTATACCTGCTTGCTTCTATTTCATGGAAGGAATAATGACAATAAGCTAGACTGAGGCAGGTGGTCATTGTAGCTCTGGGCCTTGGTCAAGACCAGAACTATGAATGGTATCTGGACTAGGTGAGTTGGGCAGTCAATGAAGGTTTACTGTCACTTTTAGGGGGGAACACCTAAAGAGTGGCCATACCTAGTAGCTTATAATGGTTTACTATCATAAGGTCAATGTCCACAAGACATTCCGACCTAAAATATCGACACAGATGTTTGAAACGTAATGTTGAGAAGGTCAGAATTTCACGAACACACTTCCTTAAGTGAATTTGACCTTTCTTGACATCCTCAGACTGCAGTCAAAATTGCATACCACGTGATGAAACTATTTAGCAGGAGGCAAGCCCCCCTGCATCTCCCATGTGGGGGGCTATGCCCCCACACTCCCCTGCAGATTAAATCTTCCAACTCCAAGATTGCACTACAGTGGGGAAAAGGGCAAATTCCCTAGTAACCACATATGTGGGAATGCACAATGCATTCACCAAACCAAGACTCACATGAATGAAGGTTCAACAAAACAGGCTCAGCCAACAGAATTTCGGCATCTCGCGGTCATCGGATCTTCACTCGGAATTCTGACAGTAAACCACTTATAACTACCTTCTGAATAATGTTAGCACATACAGCAGGGCTACGGTCTCCTAGCAGTTTTTCAAGCCACCCTACATGTGTCTGTGATATCTCCTGGGCTCACTCTCCTCTTGCACCTAGCTGGTAGCTCCATCTCAGAGGAGTTCATAGGTTCATAGGTTGGTACTTGGCTATCAGCCCTAGGGCCTATACAAACCTAGCCATAGCAATTCCCTGGCTATTTCTTCCCACACTATTTACTTCCCTGGACCCCTGTCTAGCAGGGTGAATGACGTGATCCCCGGGGTGAATTTCCTTTCTCCCATCCAATCATCAAGGTTCTTTTTGAAGAGGGTCAAAGAGGTGCTCTGCTTGACATGTATGGGCAGTCTATTCCAGAGTCTGGGGAGTCTCTGGGTCAAGAACCTATCCCTCCAGCATGTTTTGTTTATTGTGATGACAAGGTTTAGATCCCTGGAGCGTGTGGCTCTGAGGGATTGGGATTTATTTAAGTGTAGCATGTCCAACAGCTCTGGGTTTGACATAGCCTTGTATGTTAAGCAGAGATTGCCTCCGAGTAGATGATATGCAACAGAGTATAGCTGGAATTTTTTAAGGCGGTCAGCGTAAGGCATCTGCTTTAGGCCTGTGATTCTTTTAGTGAGGTATTTCTGCGGCCTTTCCAGTTCTTGCAGATGTCTTGAGAGGTACATAGCAAATGGGGCATTGTATTCTATAATGGGTCTAATGAGGGATGATTACAGTGGGACAGTGACCTCCTTTTTCCTGGATGAAAAGCCCTTAATGATGAGGTGTGCTACAAAGAAGGATTTCCTGACTGTTGCGGCGATGTGGTTATCGAAGGTGAGACCACTGTCCACCTGTGCCCCTAAGCCTCTTATCACACTTTTGGTGTTTAGTGTACTGCCACCTATGTGGTAATTCACGGGTACATGTTTTTTCCCAAAGGAGATAACTATACATGTCTTGGCATTGAGCTTGAGCCAATGGCTCTGGCACCAAGCATCTGTTTCTGTAAGGCCCTTTTGTAGAGTATCCACATCATTTGGGGATTCAATAATGGCTCCCAGTTTGCAGTCATCTGCAAACTTTGTTAGCCAGAGTCCCTTAGTGGTGGCCTATACTTCAGAGAAGTAGATGCCAAACAAGAGCAGTCCCAAGAATGAACCCTGAGGTACTCCACTTATCACTTGTCTGGAGCTGGATTCAGAGTTGGCTACTTTTACAGTGTGGGTTCTGCCAGTAAGCCAGTTGGCAACCCATCGAGTGATGTAGGGATTAATGCCCAGCTTAGTAAGTCTAGGATTCCAGAGTGGGGGATGGTGTCAAAAGCCTTGGCGAGGTCCAGATAGGCTGTGTGGACTGCCTTAACCTCGTCCACAGCTCTGGACACTGAATAGCTTGGTAGCAGGTAGAGGGGGCTTAGAGTAGACAAACACTCACAAAAGTCAGCCCACCTATGTAATACCATGCATTTACAAAAAAAAAAAAAAAAAAAAAAAACGACTTGCAAGAAATGTGCATATGATACAGGACTACCACCAGAATGAGTGTAATTACAGAAACCTGGCATGTCTAGAATATCATAGATAACTTTAGTTTCCGGATACACATACAGATCTTATCTGTTAGTATGTCATTGTATAAGCAGTATAACTACATGTGTGCATGTCGTATTTAACAGTGTCATGAAAAGTAATGTGTAACAGCATGTTAGTAGTAGTTCATACATGCTAGTGCTGTGAAGGATTTTGAAGCTGTAATATAGAGGGTTATCACTGCAGTGGTTTCAATAAAGTTGCTGTCCATACAATTATTTTATTTATTTTCTTTTATTTATTTTACACTTGTTAACCGGGATAGTCAGACTGGACGTGAATCCATTTACAGAGGAGGCCCAGGGAGAAAAGCTCCAAATTCTTATACAGACGAGATAAACGTACATTGTAGGTAATGCTCTACATTATTTAAGATTAATAATAAACATATTTATGTAAACCTTATTTTGCAGTACAGCTCAACAATCATTTACATTTACAATACACATGTTTTTATATCAGCTTTCATGATAAACAGGTTTCTGTGAGTATAATAGAAAACAAGCAGATAGTGGTAAAAGATGATTTTACTAGTAGGAAGACAAGAGTTAAGAGTTAACCCGAAAAAGGGAATTACATTTTATAGTGGGAGTTCCTGAGTTTGTAGCAGAACAATAGGGGACTGCATTAATCATTCCTGCAGTGGGAGTTACTGAGTTTCATAGTAGAACATCAGGGGACTGCACCTACAATTCTGTTATGCAGTTACAGGACAGTGTCTTATGTGATGCATGGACATAACTAGGAATTTAATAGGTGTGACTTGAGACAATTTTTGAACTGTACAGTTGAGGGAGCTGAGGATGTTCCAGTCTTTGGCAATGTTGTGGGAGAAAATAGCTTTTCCTGCAGAGTTATTGGCTTTAGAGATATAGAGGAGAGATTTTTCTGAGGAGCGGAGGGGGCGATTTGTTGTATACTGGGTTAGGAGTTTGTTTAGGGATGGGGTTTTGTCAGGATGTCTTACTATATTGTAGGCAAGTATCAGTTGCTGATAGTTAATTAGTTGGGGGAGTTCTAACCATTTGAGTTATTTTAGTGCCTGACAATGATGGGTTTTGTAGGTACAGTTGTTAGCAAATTTTGCAATTTTATTATAGCAGGACTGTAGTTTTACAAGATCCTGTTTTCTAGGGTTGGTAAGGATAGATGCAGCATACATGAGTGTAGAAAGTAGGTGAGTTTGGGTGAGTGTGATTCGCGCTTGATCAGATAAGAATTTCTTGTGTCTATATAAGGTACCCATTTTTTATGGACTTTTTGGATTGTTAGTGATATATGGGTGTCAAATAGCAGTTTATTATCAATAGTTACTCCTTGTAGTTTGGTGTTGTCAGTAGGGGAGATGTTAGTGCCATTATTGGAAATGATTGTTAAAGGGGATTGGGTGGTTTTAGTTTTATTAGGAGCACATATGAGTAACTTGGTCTTGTTTGGATTGAGTATAAGTTGGATCTGGGTGATCCAACTTTCTACTGAGGTAAAGGATTCCTGGGTACGTTTTTGTAGAGTAGTGAGAAATGGCACTGTGCAGATGAGACTCGAGTCATCTGCATATTGTATTAGAGTGGCATGTTGGGAGGACATGTGGAGGTTGTTGGGGAATATCATGAAAAGTAGTGGACCCAGTATTGAACCTTGTGGGACTCCTACAGTGGTTGGGAGTAAGGGAGACAGTTTGTTTTGCCATTGTACAGACTGTTGTCTGTCTGTTAGGTAGTTTTCAAACCATGTTATGGTAGATGGAGCAAAGGATAGGGAGGTCAGAGAGTCTTGAAGTAAGGGGTGTGATACCATGTCAAATGTCTTAGATAGGTCTAAGAATATTGCTGAGATGTAGTTGTTGTTATTTCTGTATTGGTTAATTGTGTTAGTGAAAGAGAGGAGAGCAGTAGTGGTGCTGTGGTGTTTGCGGAAAACGTGTTGTGTGGGAGAGAGGAGATTGTTAGTATTTAAGAATTGCATCACTTGAGAGTGAATGCATCTTTCCAAAATTTTAGCTAAGGGGGGTAGGATAGCTATGGGGTGGTAGTTGGAAAAATCATAACAGTTTCCACCTTTTTGAAGGGGGAGAATGTATGACACTTTCCATAATTGTGGGATGTAGGATTCTTGAATGGATTGATTTATAAGGATGGAAACAGGGTAAGATAGTAAATCAGCTGCTATTTTTAAGAAGTTGGCTGGTAGGTTGTCTGCAGCAAGGGTGGTAGGTTTAAGTTTTAATAGCAGTTTTTTGATTGTTGCGGTAGGGACAGGTGAGAGGGTGCAGGTTGGGGTATTTTGGTGGGTTGGTTTGGGGTGGGCTGTTATTGGAGAGTTGTGTAGAGAGAGAGAAGATGTTTTTTGTGTTGTGGTGATTACATTGGGAAGCAATATCTGCAGTGTTGTTAGTGGTTGGAGTTGGTACGGATGCTTTGCCTGGTTTAATTAGTGAGTTGATGGCATGCCAGAATTTTTGGGGGGTTTTATTGTGTTTATTTTGAACATGAAGGAAGTAGTTTTGTTTATCCAGTAATGTTTGTTTTTTTGCTTGGTTTCTTAGTTTTTGGTAGTTTTGTTTGGATGAGTTAGTCTTTTCTCTTTTCCATGTTTTCCATGCTTTATCTCTGGCTTTTAGAAGGGCTCTTGTGTCCCTGCTTAGCCATGGTGCATAGTTTGTTTTTACTTTTGATTCTTCTAATGGGTGCTATTGAGTTGAGAACATTGATGAAAGTGTTATTAAAGTATTCAACTGCTTGGTCTAAGTTTAACGTTAGCAGTGGGTCCCACTTACAATGTTTTAGGATATGGTTGAGATTCTCACTGTTCAGATTACTTTCATCTCTTACTTGTCTAAAGATTATAGGGTTTGAGGGATTTGTGTGCCTTTGCTGTAGGAATGTGGGAAGGTGGTCACTTAGGCTGTCTGAAAGACATCCGGAGAAATATTTTTCTTTAGAGCAGTTAACTAGTGTCCAGTCTAGGATTGATTGCTTATTGGATTTTTTATCTATTCTAGTTGGTTCTTGGATGAGCTGTGCAAAGCCATAGAGGTTTATATGGTTTGTAGGGATACTGGAGTTGCAGGCTAACCAGTCTGTATTTAGATCACCTAATAGAATTGATTCCTGTGTGAGGTTGTCTGTGGTCCATTGTAAGATATCTTCTATGGTGGAGCAGTTATTGCCTGGTGGGATATAGCAACAGATGATGTTAATTTATTTGGTATCATTAATGAGAAGAGTTGAGATTAAGGTTTCAGCATTTTGAAATGAAGGAATTGAGTTATTGAGGGGTTTTATGCTGAGAGTGTTTTTAAATAATATGGCTACACCTCCTCCCTTTCTACTTGTTCTATCGTGCCTTAGTATGTTGTAGCCTGGTGGGAGAATTTCCTCATTTTGTATATTGGGTTTTAACCAGGTTTCTGTAATTGTGACTATATCTGGGGAGTAATGCTTTATAAATGTATGCAGATCAGGGAGTCTGTTTGTTATGCTTCTTATATTGATGTTAATGATAAGTAGGTCTGATTTATGTCTACGTGGGAGTAAGGTATTGTTGGGTCCTGGGTTTGGGTGTATGTCTCCTGATGTGAGCAGTTGTTTAGCAAGTAGTAATGTGTGTTTTATGTTATATGTTATTTTTATGTAGTATACACCTGATACTTTATTGGTATTTGTTGTTATTTGGAATTTATGTATGTGTAGCATTTGACTGTCTTTGAAAAGTGTAGCACTAATGGGGAAAGATGTGTGTGTGTGTGGTATGGTGTATATGTTTGTGCTGTGGTAACTGCTATTTAGTGGTGAGGTATGGTGGCATGTTGTGAGGTTTGTTAGTATAGTAAGGGTGAGCAGAAGACAAGTTAAGAAGAATTTAATGTTGTTTCCGTTAAAGACAGTAGTTTGGTGAGGTGAAGGGCGGGAAAGGATGAGTTGAGATATGCCATGTTTAAAAGTAGGAAGTAATGTTTAGATTGCTAGGGGTGTGGGAGTTTGATTGATAGTGTGGGCTGTAGTGGGATAGGTTTATTTGGCTGTGGGTGTGGTTTAGTAGGGCTGTGGGAGTTTGATTGATAGTGTGGGCTGTAGTGGGATAGGTTTATTTGGCTGTGGGCGTGGTTTAGTAGGGTTAAATATAGAGGCTTTGGGGGCAGGGTAGGGGAGCGGAGTGAGCCCACAGGGTGAACGGAGCGGGTAGAGCCAAAGGATGGACAAGCCCCAGTGAGAAAAAACAATCTGTAGCTGTAAAAAGACTACAGCTAAGAGGTAGGTGTTGCCATAGAGAGTTTGTAATCTAAAACCAGGAAAAAAGTATAATGGACAAGGGTAGAAATATGTGAGATGAGTCAGGAAAGGATACGAATGAACAAGGTAAGAGGAGCTGTAAGAAAAAGGGTCTAACTATGTTCTTAGCCAGGGGTTGATAATATCAGAGTACAGTCTAGTTTAGGGGTATAGTGCCACCTAGTGGCGACAGGAGAAATAGCAGCAGGGAATAATACTTCCAATATTAAATCTAGTTAGGGAATTAGGAAAGAAAAGTTGGAAAATTGTGGAGGGGCAATGGGTACGAGCGGGTGCGGTTGGCTGCTATCTCACGGGAGGCAAGATGTAATACTAAATAGTTAACAAGCAAAAAATAGTGATATATAATTAGATATTGTAGTATTATGCTACGTACACTGAGCCTTCTTTTATTAAGGGGAATGACGCTCTGAAGGGCACGGGGAATGATGCTCTGAAGGGCACATTGAGGGTAAGGTGTCTTCACAGGATACCTGGAGGTGGTTTTCTTTCCAGTAGTTGCTGTGGAGTTTTGATTTCTTTCCTGTGGAGCTTTAATGTCTTTCCTGGGTAGGAAAATAGAGGGAGCCCACAGGTAGTAGACTGTAAAACAGAAAAGAACAAGCTATCAGACAAAGTCAGGCAAATATGGGTAGGTAAAGAAGGAAAGGATAGTGCAAGAGTGAAATAAGATTAAGCTAGTCAGGAAGGAAAACTTAGGGAGAGAAGTACAGATACATGTGGAGATGGGGGAAATAGGAAAGCAAAAAGGCAAGGCCCATGTCCTGTTCCGAACATGGAAAGGTACACCAGGTTGTGAGATGGGGCAGAGCAAAAGGCGCTAAGTCCACACTTTTGCTGCACACAAGCAATAGTTGAATATAGTTAGTTATCAGTTAGGACAGTGGGGTAGCATGTGAGATACAGTGAGAGGTCATCAACAGTAACAGAGGAGGAGATAAATACAAGCAAATATTTAAAAGCCACAACATTCAGATTCACGTCTTTGCTACATCTAGATGGAGCATATATGGTATCGCAATAAAATAAGCTAGAGGAGCCTTCTCTAAATCTAGAGCCTTTCCTGTAATTAAATTCACAACATAGCATGTTATGTCTTAACAAAAACAGGTTTTTGCAGGCAGATCGTTTCAGTAACAAATGTGAGCTGTCAAAAGGATTTAGCAGGCAAAATCAATTTAGTAGCAAACGCGTGTTGCCACGCATTTAAAAATAATACATCAGTCGGCGCTGGCAAATCAAATACATTCAGCACATATGAGTAGTGCTATCAGTTTGAGCTAGCGATTCAATACAGTGAATCAATTTAGTAGCAAACGCGGGTTATATTGTGGGTTTGAGTGGTTCTATAAGTTTCCACCTTACTGCCAACACTTCAGATGGTTTGAGTTGTACATGTCCAAATTTATATAATTTTATCTCCTACAAACACTGGTTATTACCAACATCATGCATTTTATGTCATGTCATATCAGTGTGTCCAAAGACTGTACGTATGATTATCATCCACCATAACAGACAGCATGTTTAGAGGTGACACTATATCCTTTGAAATGTAATTCGGATGTCATCATCAAAAAAACATTTTCAGAAAATAGAGTGAACACCACACATGGCCAAGTCTTACTGCTATATTTCACACCTGCAGTGTATTTTGAAGGAACCATACCCGGTTTCTCTTTTAGGCCATTTGTGTACTTTCGGTTGTACAAATGCAGCTGAAAAAGTTCCCTATTGTTGCGCATAGGGTGTTACATTCGAGAGCTGAACTGAGCGCCAATTCACTGCCATACTCCTAGGTATCCCTCAGAAGACATGGCTGGTGAAGGTGAGGGTGGTGCTCCATTTACAGACTAAAAGTGGTGTCAAGAGGAGTCCAGGCTCTTCAAAAAGCCGTATAGCAATAGGCTTCTGTACAGGACTATACAAGATCTCAGTACAAGGCTGAACCTCAGGTACAGTACTAAGCTGCCACCCGTGCAAGCAGCATTACACACACTGATGAACAATGTCATCGCCATTACAGTGACATGGAAGAGGCACAAGCAGGACCTCCTGAGCTGACGGGAGGCAGATGTTACAACTGTGAACTACCCTGAGTTGTGTAAGTATAGCGACCTATCATCAGCCAATACACTACATGGATTGGCCCACCGATACATTTATTCATTATGCTTTTTTTTTCTGTTTTGTGTTCTGTGCAGCAGCTGAAGGCATACCTAGAAACAGGGAGGAGCATCAGGAATTATTTTTGTGCCTTAGAGAAGCACAGAGTAAGTATGGCTCAGGCATGAATGTAAGTAAGATCATAATTTATCTGAAATTTAAAAAACAAATGACCAAATTTCAGGGCAGCAGTCCATATGAGCTTGAAACACACACAACAGAGTAGGCATCATTTAAGTATATATCAAGCATACATTCCTGCTCCAATAGGTCTTGATTACTGTATTACGCAATGTGTAAATAAACTTAGCTGTGGGGTTTCAATTCCAAGCAGCAGCAGCAATTAGCTTTCAGTACAGAATATTAATTAAAATCTATTTTCTACAATATTAAATAACATTAAATTTTCCATTTTTTAACTTGGAATGTGTGTGTGTGTGTGTGTGTGTGTGTGTGTGTGTGTGTGTGTGTGTGTGTGTGTGTGTGTATATATATATATATATATATATATATATATGTGTGTACATATATATATATATATAGATATATATATATATATATATATATATATATATATAAATATAAATATATACATAGATACATATAGATATAGATCAGATTTGCCATATCCACCCGTTTTCCTAATGTGTTTAACAGCGCTGATATTGATGTAGTCTATGATCTATGACACATTTATGACTTCACAGCATATCTGGATGTAGCAAAGTTACCAAATGTATTTGTCAAGTTGTTTATATTTTGAAATATTAAAATGACATAGAATTGATGTTATCATTTATTTTCCCCAACTTTATATTTCTTTTTTTCTGTGTGGAAACATTTCTGCTACAAAACAAATGATTATCAGCACAGGGAGCTAGACTGACCACTGGTGTTTGGGCCACCATACTTCCACAGGTGGCTGTGGCAGCACCACCACATGCAGCACAAACACCCAGCACATCTGGGTCCCAACCTGTCACTGTTGCCTCCATAACTCCTGCATTACCTGGTCTAACTGCATCAGATAGCTTTGTCCCATGTGTTGGTGCAGTGGTACCCTCCTGGAAAAGTACTAATGGAGGTGGCGAGTTTGTCACCCATCAGGAGCTGACAGAGCTGGTGGAGGACATTATGAAGCAGGACTTCGGTGCCCAGATTATCAGAGCAGAGAAAGTCTGCTTTGAAATGCAAAGTCAATACCCTGTTCCATGCTTACCCAGGGATCTGCAACAGAAAACAGTGGTGGCAGTTCTGAAGGTGAGGACTAGATTCTCACTGTGCTCATGATGGATGAGGATGCACCTCGGGTGTCCCCCAACTTTTTGCATCTATCACCATCCCTGTCCCTCTTGATAGTCCTGTATGTCTGCACCTGCTACCTAACCTATCCTAACTACCTAACCTTTTTATTTATATCCACCTTTCCCATCAGTCCTCTCTCTTTAAGTTATTGAACTAACAGCATTGGTTAAAAAGCATGTAACTTCTCCATCTTTGCAACTGTACTCTTAACATTGTAAGTGCTACCTGAATGCAAGCTTCATCCTATATAACCATTAGTAGTAACAGCTACAATAGCTATTGTAATCCCATGACCCATAACTGTGAGTCCAGGAATTACAAGAAAAAAACAGCAAAACAAAAAGAAGTCATATTGCTGCATTCTTTTAAGGTTATTTTTTGCAGGGGACAAGCCCCCCTTCACTCCCCTGTACACGCTACACCCTCATAACATGTATATAATAACTCCTATATCCCCATAACATGTATATGATAACTCCAAGATTGCTGTACAATGAAGAAAGAAGAATAGTCTGATATACAGTAATCTCAGACTTGGTATATATAAAAATACCATTCTGCACATTCATTTTCACTGTTCTGTGACTCATGCTTATGAGTCTTGGAATTAAAAACAGATTATTCTCAAAAAAATAACAGTCTGTTCCTAAATGAGCCAAATATTCAAAAATATAGAATAATGACATTAGTTTTATGTATAAACAACACTGTGTATTATTCCAGGAAACCAGGACCAATAAAAAGAAATGTAAAGGTGAAAGATGTTTGGCTAACCACAATACAAGTCTCTACATGTAAGCAGTCACTTTCCCCTACAAACTCCTGAAATGATATAGATAGTTCACTATATGATAGAGAAGGTTCACTATGATTAAAGGAGAGTTGAATCAGGTACTAATTTCCATAAACTGGATTATACTGCTTTTTGTAACTCTAGCCCCCCCCCCCCAAAAAAAAAGAAAGAAATGGTTAAACTTGGAAAATTATTAATGAAATATAAAAAGAAGTCCTGATAGCAGGTCACAGGTCAGGTAATGTTACCTGTAATAAAAAATAACAGAAAAAAATAATTAAAAAAAAAACGAATTGTTATACAAATAGGTAGGTATATATATTGTGAGCCGCCATTCCCCATTAATGGCAATGTGTTTATTCAGTGTATTCAGTTATCATATACAGGTAAGTCAGATGGCATGATTTCTTTTCAGCCTTGACCACATACAACTGCGGTATGCATTAGTAATGCTCATACATTGATTAAGTTCATACATCAAAGCAGTATAAATCCCATATCCAAGAAATACATATAATTTGTAGATCAATCTCATGCAACGGTCTGACAATATTGAACCTTAATATATGATTAGGGCAATATGGCTCTGAATTTAAGTTTGTTATGTAATCAGTCTGTGCCTAGCAAATATATTAAGGAGTATGCCAAACAAATAATAACATATAATGAAGAAAACGACATGCAGTCATACATCCTGTGGGATGCTATTAAAACTATGCTCAGAGGGAAAATCATCAGTCATGCACTGTACCTTAGAAAACAGGGCAGAGACTAAAACTCTTCCAACCACAAATGACAAGCTGTAAAAGGTTGCGTGCAGAATGGACTTTAGGTGCTCTAATATTCATTTAAAAGGCTGGACATCTATTCAGAAAATGCAAATGGTTCGGACACAGATATAATGCTAGTGAAAATATTATGAACAGCAGCTACATTTTTACTCACAGACTTGACAAAAGATGGGTTCACCCCATGCTTCCTTGTTTCAAATAATGGGACTATTGAGTAAAAACAAAAAGAAATGGAAAGAAATTAAACTTGCAACAGATATTTTTACAAAACACTCTCTAGACATATATACTAGTTTAGGCTAAATTGCCCTCCTGAGATCATACCTCCAGATTTCCATAGAAGGTTCACATTTTTGCCATAAAGTTTTGGTGTGTCTCATAAAATGTGTTTTTTTTCTGACCAATCAATGGGGATTGACATTATTAAATTATGACAGACACTCGAGTTTCAGACATCATATCCTTTGGGAAAATGTATGTCATTTCAAAACCTGTTAATCTATCAACTTTCTAAGATTCTAAGAGCAATAACTAAAATTTGTCCCTGATTTTGGACTTTTGTCCCACATTACTTTTGCCTTTGTCCTGATTTCTTTCATTAAGAGTTTAAAATATATGGCTGAGATTCAACATATTTAAGAGGTATCATTGTTACATATTCTGAAATACTTACACATGGACAAGTAAACAAATCAAACAAGAAAAAAGGCTTCATGAAAACATACAATAAACTAAAGATAAATAAGAGCTTCAGCCATAATGCTTATACAAGAGAATTATACAAATCTTACATTCAAACAGTGACACCAAAAACAGATACCATCAATAAAATATGTAATGAAATGATGACATAGCCTACTTTCCTGATAAGAGGCAATAACTTTGAGTATACTTAAACCAAAAAGGGATCCCTTAAACATTGGACTGAATTTTCTTTCTGAATATCAACTGTAAATTGCTTGCAAATATTCCAGCAGAATATGTAAGTATATTCCTCCCATATATTGTTAGCATTGAGCAACAATGTTTAATACATAGAAGACAAGTCCAAAACAATGCTAGAATAAATACCTAAATGATTACTTGATTGATGGATTGATTATGTTTTGTTGTTGAACAATTTATCTATCTGTTTATTTGCTGCTAATGCTAGGATACCTCTGGCCAGTTCAGGGAAGTTTCTGCCTAATACGTTTAGCAATACCCTGGTGTAATCCTTTTCTGGGAGGGTGACCTTCTGGGGAAGCCTGTAAGGTCAAGCAAAATTATGAACAACCATGAACCAAGAAAAATGAACAGTGTACATGTCTCATACAAAAATATATAAATATTCCACCGTACACATTAAATTTAATGTCAGAATCAGACAATTCTGAGACCTGTAGAAAGGGACTGCACGGAGGTTCCTTTTATTTCCTTTACTATTTGCCATATGATTTAAACCAACAAAGCAGACACTCCAACCTGACAGAAAATAGACAACTACTGAAGTAACCGTAAACAAGGTCATACAAAGGGTGTAATTAAAGAACTCTTGGCTATTATATAAAAGCTAGTAAGGCAGAAGCCATTAACATACACTATCAGACTGAATTCAAAGCTATACAGGCTTTTTTCCTTTAGATAAATCTTGATCCACTGTAACTTCTTTGGTAATAATGTCTACAAACCTTTTTTTCTTATACTCCATCTGTTATGACTCACTTATTTCACAAGTTAAAGAAAACTTCAACACCTGAGGTTCTTAATTGTTGATCATATACAAAAGGTTGGAAAGAAATACTGCATATGAATCTTCTATTGTATACACTCTAACACAAATTCTAACAGTTTACTGTAATTAAAGCTCTGCACAACAAAAAGCAATTACATTAACAAATCTCCTAAAGTTAATCTGTGTTGTTCCTTATTTGCACAGCTATTACAGACTGCCTAACTCCTAATAATAATTATCGAATATATAGCATATGCATATTCAAAGCCAAGTGGAGTATGACACTGCTGACTAACTAGGAAAATAATGAAAACATTATTACACTTAAAAAAACTTTCAAATAAATTCATTAATCATACTCCTCACACTAAATTTTAGGTGAACTATCTAGACAAAGAGACCAAAAGGCATAGAAGAGTTGATAACATCCATCCATTATGCAATCATTTTATCATTGCCAAGTGAGATGGAAGTTCTCAAACTGGACAATAAGCATATTAACACTTGAGCATTCACTCCATCATAAAGTTGGGATAAATGCCATCTAGGGAAGCAAACTTTATAGAAAAAGGTACATACTATTTGGATCAAATGTCACACTATTTACCCTCCAAACTTCCTCTATTAAGGTAAGTACATTCTAGATATGACTGATACCTTCAGTAAAATGAGCACTTCCTAGACAGAAGTTCATCAGCAATATGTGTCAACCTTTACTCAGAAAATGAATAATGCAAACAAATACAAACTAGCTTGGGGAAAAGAACTTAAGCATAATGACAGAAGAGGTATGGAAAACATGTTAAACATCATCTTATAGCCACTGCTTTACATACGTATGTCATCAATATACCTCAAAACACATTATTTTGCAACATTACAGCAAGTGACAGATTTGGATAAAATATACCAACACTACATACTGGAGAGAGCATTTTGGAATAGAAACCATTTTACTTTAGCTGGTGTTTTCTGAGGTTTAAGAAATAAAGAAAATTGTTAAGAAGCACATTTGTTGGACTATAGATTAATATGTATTTTCCAATACCATGGGATTTTATCTTGAATATATCAATTACAAATTCAGAATCTTACTGAACTGCAGTACCTTAGCAAAAAAACAGCTCCCATTGAATGACAAGTAAAATTGCCCCTTCTGAAACAACATTAGTGTAAATGTAGAAAACAGTTCTATACGCTGGAATAATTTGACAGTTCTGTTGTCTACATGAAATGAAGACAAAGGATACAGTGTAGTCATTAAAAAGATCAATCCTCTGTCTCATAAGTGCCTCTTTACATGACTCTTCTCCCTGCCTGTGTATTATATTATAACCTAAGTCTGTTAGTTACAGGATGGGACAGAGGGCTCATATGTATATAATAGCTACAGCTATATAAAAAATTAGCTTTCTTTTCCTCCTCCTTCCTTTCTACCACCACAATATTGCCTTTTATCTACCTATAATACACCAAAAAAGAACATGTTGTGTCAATGGCTAAGCAAATGCTTCTTAATCACTAAGACTACTTGATAAAATGCTATCACTAAGACTACTTCCTGCTCTTTCCATCCTGTAAATAATAACATCAACAGATGTTTTTAATTTAATTGTTTTATTTGTTAACCATAATATTGAACTGCTTCTGCTCTGACCTTCTTCAGCCATGACCTTGTCCACAAGGGTAATAGCAAATATAACATATATACTGATAATTTGGTGTAGCCAATCAAATAGCATGTGGACCAGTTACCAGTGGAATCCCTCAGGATTCTGTGCTGACACCTATCCTGTCATCTACTTCTTTGAAATAAAAGCCATTACTAAAGGGTTCTGGTCAACTACATTTGCAGACGGCTGCAAGCTGGAAGCAGTTATTAAATCCCCATATGACATAGCCATCCTGCAAGAAGGTTTGCCCCAAATAAATAATTGGTGCCATAATCATGGACTGAAATTAAATGCCAAAAATGCATTATTGTATCCTTTGGGAAGTCATCTAATTAAGGGAACTACCACACTGACAATCAGCACATAAGAGATGACCCAGTTGTTCGGGATTTGGGAACTTATCTGGACAGTAACCTAACTTTCGACCACCATGTGTCCATTGTCGTAAGAAAGTCCTTCTATATTGCACAGCTTATAAACAAAGGCATTGTATCTAGATCTAGTGATGTCATTGCCCCTCTTTACTCAGCCCTCATTAGGCCACTCATTAAGTATAACGCCCCATTTGGCATGTATCTGTCCAGATACATGCAACACCTGGAATACCCACAGAGATGTCGAACTAAAGTGATATAAGTCCTAAACAAAATGTCCTACATGGATCTACTCAAAGCCCTGTCTCTATACTTGGTATCTTACAGACTGCTAAGAGTGCCCCAATACTGATGAGTTTACTACACATCAGCAAGTCAAATGGCAACAGAAATACTCACTCTAAAGATCTAAACCTCTTCTGCAGCATCAACAGAATGGCTTGGAGGAACAGGCATATATCATAGAGAATACTGCTATTCTGGAACAGACTCCCATTCATATAAAACAAAGCTGATCCCTGTTCACATTCCAGCCCAGCTTGGATCTATGGATGGGAAACAGAAAAATTAACCCAAGACAGCCCCCTGTATTACTAATGAACATAGGCAGCTCCTAATTTCTTTAGCCCATGCACGGGCCCCTTCAAATTATCTAAGATATGCTCCCAGTTATTCTCATTAGTGGTAATATATAATTATCGACCATGGGATGGGTAAGGCCAATCTCTAACCAAATAGGAGAGGTTAATTCAAGCACCAAATGGGAAATGGGATAAGTTTAAATGCCCCACGAGGGAAGCTGGCCTAGTAGTTACCTATGAACCTATGTTTTGGGGATGTAGAAGAAACTGGAGTACCAGAAAACAGGGAAAATATGCCAAATTCCACATAGACATTGACAGAACTTAAGAACTGAACCATGAACCTGTACAGCAGAGATCTTACCAGTAATACACTACACTGCAACTGATCTAGATTTTAGATTGTAGTACAGAACATTATAATATAGAAAATAAATAACCAAAATGAAACTAAAAATAATAAAGATTCATGATTATTTATGCATGTGATAATTTAGACTTGAGTTCTCCAAATATTTCTTGAATTTTAAATCATGCTATGTCCTTGGGGTGTGAATAAAAGCAAAACGTTGAGTCCCCCCACTTAATCATGATACTGTGCATGCATTTTACCAGTATGGGAACCCTGCATGCTGTGTGCATCACCCATTTCACTACTGCAGCTTGCTCTTATCACTTAAAGCTGCAAGTTATCATTTAATCCAAGCACTGTATTTTGACTTTTAACTTATTTGATTCAGTTGAAAGGCATGTTGAAAAGTATTATCTGAAACATATTTTGAATATTCTTATCTCCATTTAAGTAGGGGGTTATTCGAGGTACCAAGATTAATTTCTCATTTTTTTTTACTTGTTTGTTTTTAATAACATGTTACAAATAAAATGCTGTTAGAATTGGGAAGGGTTGATTTCTAGACAAGCTGGCATATTAATAACCTCATCTTGATATTTTTCAGTTTGCTTCTACTTTTCTGTAAGGCAATACAATATGTGTACCTTCACTTTCTGTATACTATTATGTCTGTATCTTCACCGTTTTTCACTTTTTATATGTATACAACTATAAAAACATATTTCTGTTGTTTAAATTATTTTAAAGAAATGTACATGCATTGGTATCTCATTCAATGTTTCTTCCTTATTAGAACCTCCAGATCCAGTAAAAATGCCTTAGAAAGAGCTGTAATCCTAGAAGTGTTACAGTAGAACACAAAAATGTTTTACTATCAGGAAAAGGGCATTATGGATACACAGCTCAGAGCTCCATCTGTTCTTTGGGTTAGATTTTTATTTTCCCATTCTACTGCTTATCAGAATCTGTGGATTGTGGAATTCATGCAGATAGACAGACCAATGGACAGACATACACATTTGCATGCATACACACACACACACACACACACACACACACACACACACACACACACACACACACACACACACACACAAACATACACACCCAGATGCACAAACATACACGTATATGTATGTATATATACATATATATTTATTTATTTATTATTTATTTTACATTTAACTGGGAAATTCTGACTGGACCAGGTACATTTTCAGCAGAGGCCCACAGAAAAAAGCTCTGGCATCAAATACAGTACATCCAGCATAATACACAAAATAGGTTACATCATATATGCTGAGCATAGTAATATAACAAGAAATTAATAAAACACTCCAAGTAAAAGAAGATATACAACATAGGTAAAAAGACAATGTCAGTTATACATTGGTAAGAGAAGAAAATATATCAAGTAAGATTCTACAGTTAAAAGTACCCTTTGAGATGACCAAACCTAAAGGGGATCAGAGATGCAGCATGTGATCAGAGAAGAGTTTGGGGAGTTAATAGCAGTGTGGGTAGGGTTATGTGATACAAGGGCATAACCAGGTACTAAGAAGATGCGATTTGAGGGAGTTTTTGAATATGGATGTGGAGGAGGCAGTGGACATGGATAGGGGAAGAGAGTTCCAATTTCTGGCAACTATGTGGGAGTAGAACACTTTCACTGCATTATTGTTAGTCTTGGTGATGGAGAGGAAATATTTTTCACTAGATCTTAGGTACCAGTTTGCAGTATAGACAGTAAGTACGTTGGATAATGAGGGTTTTTTTTCAGGATATTTGAGAATATTATAAGTTGTGCCCAGCTGGTGATAGTTAAGGAGCTGTGGTAGCTCAAGCCATTTTAGTTCTTTTAGTGCTGTATAGTGATGGGTTCTATAGGTTGAGTTAGTAGCAAACTTGGCTATTTTATTGTAGCATGATTCTAGTTTGTCTAGGTCACATTGCCTGATTTGGGTAAAGATTGATGCTGCGTATAATAGAGTTGAGAGGAGGTGGCTTTATGCAAGAGTGACTCTTGCTTTTTGTGAGAGAAAGGTATTATGCCTGTATAGGGAGCCTAGCTTTTTGTGTACTAGTTTTATGGTATGTGAGATGTGAACATCAAAGTGGAGATTATTGTTTATTTCAAGGCCCAGAAGTTTGGTGTGGTTAAAAGGGGAGATGGTGGTGCCGTCCTTAGATGTTATGGTAAAGGAGAGGGTTTTTTTTTATCTATTAGGGGTAAATAGTAGCAGTTTTGTCTTTTGGGGATTTAGAATTAGTTGGATACCTAATATCCATTTTTCTACTGAGTTAAAGGTATCTTGAGTGAGAGTATGTAGGGTGGTGGGAGATGAGGCGGAGCAGATCAGGGCTGAATCATCCGCATATTGTATGAGTGTGACATGTTGTGTAGAGCTATTGAGGTTATTTGTGAAAATAGGGAACAATAGTGGGCCCAGTATAGAGCCATGTGGGACTCCTATGGTGGTTGGAAGTTGTGGAGACAGAGTTCCTTTCCACTGGACTGATTGTTGCTTGTCAGATAGGTAGCTTCTGAACCAGACTACAGTAGAGGAGGTGAAGGATAATGATGTTAGTGAGTCTAATAGAATGGAGTGTGAGACCTTATCAAATGCTTTTGAGAGGTCTAGAAAAATGGCTGATGCATATTTGTTATACACACACACACACACACACACACACACACACACACACACACACACACACACACACACATTCAAGAATATACACATACAGTCATTTGCATATTCAAAGTATAAGCAGACACACAACACATACAGATATGCACAAACACCTGTATCTGAAAGCAGTCTTATGTGTACCACAGAAGTTGCTGATAGCCTTTGTATGTGCATAGCCAGCCTTTCCCCACCCCCACCTCACCACGAGAACAGTTAACATCTGCTGCTATTTTCTGGTCTACAAGGCACCTTCCAACCTGCAAGTTCTTCTAACCACACTATTATACTTCCTGACACAACCAATAAACTGTTAGGAATAACTATTGGCAATAACCTTACTTTTGACAGCCATATAAATAACACTATCAAAATTGTCAACAGAAAAATAGGCTCCTTATATAGGATCAAACCTTTCTTAACTCCTATAGCTAGAACCACAGTTGCCCACTCCCACTTAATCTCAACGCTTCTGTACACCTCACCCATATATACTAACCTAAAGAAAAATAATCTTACCAAACTAACAAATTCCTATAATAACATCGCCAGATTTGCCACTGGCAATCCCTTTAGAACCCACCACTGTCTGAATCTAAGGCAACTAGGCTGGCTTGAACTTCAAAACCAACTGATAGCATCCCAACTCACCATTGCCCACAAGATCTTCTACCAACCCAACAGCACTCCTATACTTTCCAATCTCATCCTCCCTTACAAAAATCTGAATTCCCTGCGCTCTTCTAAGAAACTGCTTGCTTGCATATGCAAGTCTAACAACCTGGCTGGAGACTCTCTTTTTTTCTAACACAGTGGGAACAAACTGGAACCTACTGCCCGATGAACTAACATTACTTTCTTCCTTGCCTCTCTTTAAACATAACCTCAAAAAACACCTGAAAACACACTGGTTATGCCCCTGTAGCAAGCCTGACTAATCATTTGCTTTTTAGTAATTATAGCTCCTTTTACTTCTTATTCCTCCTATTCTTACTTAAATTACTAACACTCGTAATGGATTGTTACATGCTAATTACTTAAATTACTAACACTCGTAATGGATTGTTACATGCTAATTACTTAAATTACTAACACTCGTAATGGATTGTTACATGCTAATTACTTAAATTACTAACACTCGTAATGGATTGTTACATGCTAATTACTTAAATTACTAACACTTCGTAATGGATTGTTACATGCTAATTACTTAAATTACTAACACTTGTAATGGATTGTTACATGCTAATTCCTTAAATTACTAACACTCGTAATGGATTGTTACATGCTAATTCCTTAAATTACTAACACTCGTAATGGATTGTTACGTGCTAATTACTTAAATTACTAACACTCGTAATGGATTGTTACATGCTAATTACTTAAATTACTAACACTCATAATGGATTGTTACATGCTAATTCCTTAAATTACTAACACTCGTAATGGATTGTTACATGCTAATTCCTTAAATTACTAACACTCGTAATGGATTGTTACATGCTAATTCCTTAAATTACTAACACTCGTAATGGATTGTTACATGCTAATTCCTTAAATTACTAACACTCGTAATGGATTGTTACATGCTAATTCCTTATAAGATAGACTAACTGATGCTCCTAAATTAATATGCTGATAAACTCTCTCTAGTATAAGTATTAAACTTATTAGAGTAATTTCCTACTCTATATTATTATTACTTGTTGTACAGCATACTTTTTATTTCTAGGTAGTATTTCTTGTTGTACTTTTATTATAATCCTTTCTGTTAATTTTTAATTTTTAAGTTCTATAATTGCCGGAGCTTTTCTCCCCGGGCCTCTACTGAAAATGGAAATATATCCAGTTAGACTAGCCTGGTTAACAAATGTAAAATAAAAATAAATAAATAAATAAAAGTTTTCATCCTTAGAGACTCGGTTGTCACCACAGCATCACCCTATGCCTCTGCGTGTTTTTTTTTTTAAAGCAATAAGAAAAAAGACTAATAAAAATGCCATGAGCATGTTATTTCCTTATACATGTTTTAAAGATTGCTAACTTATTCTTTAAAGTATGATTTCAAACTGAGCCATTATTTTTTTAGCATTTTATCAATAAAAAGATATGCAACAAATGCATTTGGCTTACATATAAACAAAAGTCTTTTTGAAGTTTGGAATTAAGAAAATTAAAAATATAGTGTGTATCTTGAACTGTGCTTTGATAAGTACCTTTGACATTTAAAGCCAATATATTTATTAGCTTTAACTGAAATTATCTTGGCTGTAAGAACATTTCTGCACTATTGCTGTTTTGTTATTAATAGGTCAACAGAACGTGTATGATAAGCAATAGAAATTATGCTAAAACCAAACTACAGCTGCAACAAATATGTACGAATTTCAGATTAGCTTAGCCAAAAAAAAAAAATGAAATGTCTTATGTCTAAAGGTGAGCTTAGGTTAAACCAATGTGTGCCGCTACAGACATGATGTACTCTTTATAAGGTAAACCTAATATTAGATGCACTTGTGTATATTCCAAGAAGCAGTAAAACTGAATGGTTAGAACTGAAAGCTATAAGCATGGAAACTTAGTATCCTTTATTTACTGTGTGACCTTGAGCAAAGTCAATTCACTGTGCTTAAAACCATTTTACTTATTGACTGTAATACGCTAGCTCTAGGCTGCCTGTTGCAATCTTCATGCAAAAAATAGCACACACAGAATTGTCTCCCACTCCCCAAACCACAGGCATTGTACAACAGTATTTGAATGAAATGCTTTGAATAAACTCACATATGACTCTGTCAGTCACAGCAGTCTAACAGAACATTAAAATGTGAGACAGAAGATCAAAAGCTGCATTTCCACCATAGCCTGTAAAATGCTACTCTCAGTCACTGAACAAACAAGACATGTTACAGTCATGAGCACTGGCACTCAGAACTAAAACTACAGGGGAAGCATCTGATACTAATGAAAATGAGTTGTTGTACCATAGGTACACTGTCTCAGGAAACTCTTGATCAAAGGTTAAAAGGGAGCCAAAAGTCTGGTGGGCAGTGTTCTCAGGAGGATTTTAATCTAGCCACTTCTATTCGCACTGCACCAATCAGTTTCTATTGCATTCTTTCTGATCTTACCAAGAATTAACATATTCTCTTAAAACAATTTATTAAATTGCGTTCTCAAAGGGCAGCTTCTCACCTCAATATACATACATGTGCATACAATTTTACACACGCACACACACGCACATTCCTGTAAACCAGCTTAGAAATTAAACATTACATGGTCTACAAACCTATAATTATACTAAAAAATGATTATATGATACAGGATTGTTCACTTGTGAAATGCATTAAGTGCACTGTCTTATACTATAAAATACATATTAAAGATGCTACCCAAAGCAGTTTGTTTAACATTAACTGCATTACTTTGTGTCAGTTTATTTGGTGTAGCATTTACCATGTAGTAGATAATAATGTCAGTCCTTCTGGGTTTTGTATCCCTACACGATCACCTGCCTCAGTCAGTGTTTACTACCAATGTTTACCAGTTGGATGTTCTGTGTCAATATACATCTCTTCGCTGAACAACTACCTAGTCAGAATCTACCTGACATAACAGATGTACTGTCCTGTTACTGGGTCTGTAGTCAGTGGTGACACAGGAGAAATGCAGCAAGAAGGCCATCATTAAAAAGGGGCCTACTATCCACCCCAAGCATGCAAAACAAGTGTTTTTCCCACAGAACCTTTGACATCCTTCTGCTGATTGGCCTGTACAGCAACTGCAGAATAGAAAGCATACTTTGCATTATCACTTACATTTTCAAAGATATCCATAAAGCCCATTAGAAGAATTTAATAAAGGAGTTTCTTCCCTCAGGTCAAAATATGTTAACCCAACACTGCAACACCTCTACTGACCCCTATGCCATACCTCTTAACCTCTTGACACAAACATTCTGGGCAAAGCCAGAAATTATAGGGGGACAAACGCCCATAATTAGGGACAAATTTATAAAATTAATGAAAATAAAACAAAGACTATAGCAGTAAATACTATACCCACTCATGATTTGGTTCAACAATATCCATTTTTATGAGGACATGATAAGATGAAGTATTTAGGAGTATGTATTATGTTATGGCAGCTAAGGCCATATAGGAAGAGACTAAACAAAAGTTAATACAAACACTGAGAAACTGAAAGCTATATGGATAGTAAGAAACAATCTGTGAATATGCTTTTAGTCCCTTTAGTTTTATATACAGGTCAGATATTTATCAACCAGAGGAAAAGTTGTGGATAATAATTAATAATTAGTTGAAGGGATTGATCTGGATAGGAAAGTAGACAGGAGTTAAGAGGGATAAGTCGATCCACCCAATACAACAAGGAGGTTTAGGATTACCTGATTTGAAAGGATATTTTTAGAGCTAAACAGTTAAGGCTCATATATATATATATATATACCACAAACAAAAGGTAGCATATTTAGCCAATGTGCTTTTTAATAATACCATAAGCTATAAGACCTATAATTGTATCAAAAGGTAAAGTATTTCATACTGCTCCATCTACAAAAAGCAAATCAAGCCCTAATTTATGTGTGCATATTCTATATATAATTCAATGAGGAAAGGGATTATGAGGAAGCAGGGGGAGTTCAAGAAATAGAGAGTGTGTTTTTGGATGCAGATCCTTAAGGATAATTACAACCATCATAGAGAATATAATATTCATAAACCTGCAGAAAGTATTCTAAGAAATAAGCCAACAGATGAATGGTGAAAGGAGATTTTTGCCGGTAAGGATGACTGCAAGTAGGGGTACAAAAAATAGGCAAGATGAGATTGGAGTTTAGTGGAGAAACTGCCAAAGGAACCAAGGTATTGGTAGCAAATATCTAGGAAGGGAAAGCTGAAATGAGGTCAAGAAGAAGTTTGAACTATAGGTTAGACACTGCCTTCCTATCAATAATTGATAAAGAGAAAGGGGTAGGGGATTCATAAGTGAAGGACCTGCTCTGGTAAAGTCTGTAGTTGAATCTAGAACAGAAGCTGCTGTTCAAAATGGGATAATTAGTATGGCATGCAAAATATTACATGATAACTATAAGAATCGATCAGAGGAGGTTAAAAAAGATTGGGAAGAGAGACTAGAAAAGTAATTTACAAGGGAAGAATGGGATGCAATATGTATGGCTCCCATGTATGCAATAAAGCCTAGAGGGTTTAGGATTTATGTTGTGACGTTTTGTTTGCATAAGTATTTTTGCACCCCAAACAGACTTAAATGGAAATTTTCCTCAGGTATATAGAAAATGTTGGGTTATGACAGGGAAGAAAAAGGTAATGAGACCATATTTTTGGGTGTAATGAGTTGGCAGAGTTAAAACAAATCCCTGCGGTGTATTCTGTCAGAAATATTAGGGGAGCAAGTGGCTGCAACTAAGGAAATTATTATTTTGAGCTTGGACACAGGAACTGAAAGGCCTTTTTAATTTTAATTCTGTTGGCTGTCAAAAAAATCAGTTACTACAAAATAGAAATCAAAATCTAAACCAACTGTAATTGAAGTACTGAATATTGTAAACTAGATAAAAGAACTGGAAGAAGGATCTTTAGAAAAGGGAAGGAGCAAACTGCATACAAACAAATGGAATTTGTGGGAACAATACATGCCAAACAATGTTATACAGAAGGAGTGAGGTTTAAGAGAAGGCAGGAATTGAGTGATTTATGTAATGCTGGACTGAAAGACAGTTGTTATAACGAAAGAGAACACATATAGTGAGTGTAGATGGAAAAAATGTTAATATGGTTTGTTTTCTTTTCTATCAGTGTATGTGTGCCGGTGTCTTAAGTGAATTTTTAATAAATGTGTTTAAAAAATAGGGACAAGTTTTAAATGCTGCTTTTTACAAACTTAAAAAGTTGCTAGAATAACAGGTTTTGCATTAGCATTTATTTTCTGAAGGATATAAAGTCTGAAACCCAAATAGCTGCCATTAGTTAGTGACTTCAGTGCGAAATGATTTATCCAGAAAACCAAAGAGACCTGAAATTGTGGACAGCTGAGAGGCGTAAGAGACCCTACTGCTGCAACTAATGACCCAATGGGACTAGTTATACTGATAAATCTGATTCCACTTTCCTGTTCTGTTATATGGCATGCATTACAAGAATCACTTGGCCAAACATGAGATATTCATCTGATTAAAATAACTACCTTACATCAACAAACGAAAAAAAAGCTTCCATTTATTTCACTTAGTTCAGCAAAATGCTGAAAGTACAAACAATACAACCTCACGAAATTGCTGAAATCATCCTGAAAGCATTAATTTGGCAGTATTTGTTAATAATAGTGGTGCTTTTTAATAATGCTTATGTAAGAATGCTATTTTTATATAGCACTTTCTTACAGTCAAGTAATCCTATATCTGTAATTCTAAAGTAATTATTCTTGCTCTTTTATAATGCTGACCCTGAAAAATGAAAAAAGAAAAGGTTTATTCTATTTACCAAAGAATCACAGGCATGCACTTCCATAATACAGCCTGCCTATCTATATCTGTCAAAGACAGCCAAACAAGAGGAATATTCTAGTGTTGCAAGCAAAGCCATATTTAATGAACTCAGTCATTAATTATATAACATGGGTATAAAATGGCAGTTTATTTATTTTAAGAAGCTGCAACAGTGCTGATTGCACTATCGAGATGTCACGTCATCCTATGATTGGCATTTCTAGGGAATCCACTACATTTTTATTTCATCAGACTACCCTCAAAGCCCCCATCGAAAAGCTGAAATGTTTTTAACAGCTTTTACAAGCACAAATACTCAATATTATTCTTAGGTGCTTTGCCAATTCTGAGTGACTAGTTAAGATTAGAGCACAATGTTCAGGTGGAGATGGTATGAATCAAACCCCCATTTGTTTATGTACTAAAATGGAATCACAGCAGGAGCCTTTCAAAGTGACAGCTTTTATTTGATATACATTTCTGTGCAGGAAAATATTTCTGAAAGGAAAAGAATTCCTTATTTTTCAAGTTAGCCTACATGATTAATGAAGAAAACATCAAACAAAGTCATTTTTCTGCATTGTGTTGTTACCTTTTTTTCACCTGTCCACATTTGAAAACCATGGCACAAGATTCTCTGATGATACTCAACAAATTTAATACACTAATACTGAAGCTTCCCTTAGCAGAATGGAAATGTGATGTCTGCTCTCCTATCACACATTGCTAGACATTATCTGATAATCTACAGAAGTAAAAAAAAAAATTGTATTATGTACTTAGAAATAAATGTCAGATCTTCAAGTATAATGTCAAATCAAAAGTTCAAAGGCATCTAGTAGCTTTAATCATGCTTATGGACTGGCATCTTTACCATAAACAGACATTACTGAACAGATAATTTATTACTTTTTTGCCTTTATTAAATATACAGCATTTAGTAAACCAGTTTATGACCACTTACTAAAGTTAGTCAGAACTTAAAAAGCATGAATTCTCTGCAAATAGTTTCAGTCTATGCTGGTAGCATCTTTAGCGTAAGTGCTTTTTTATGCCAACAGAAGCTGTAAGATTCACAATTGTATCAAAACGTAAAGTATTTAATAATTCCTGTTCTCAAAAAAAAAAAAAAAAAGCAAATCAAGCCCCAGTTTATGTGTTTATTTTACTTATGTATTTGTTAGATAAATCCTGAACACTTTTCAACCATGGCCAGGGTAAAAGGTGGCTCAAAGAAACAAAGGAAACATTTTTGTCCTGCAATACATGAATAAATATTCTAGGCTGTCATCCATTCTAGTAGCGAAGGGGAGGGGGTCATAGCCCTGCTCCACCTACTAAAATTACCACTTTCTGTCTTTCTGAAGCTGATTGCATACAAGATTTTATTCCAATGGAATTTCAGAAAGAAATGAAGACTTGGTAGTTCCAGTCCTTCAGCGATACAGCACAGCGAGCCCTCTATCATTTTCTAGACAGCTTTCAAATTGTACTTGTATGTTTATTTTAACAAGACAGAAATGTAAAGCACTGAGCAGGTGTTCAACTATAACATACATTTTCAGGCATTACTGACTTTGTGCGGAATGGCAATCACAAAAACAGTTTTGGAAAATTACTATGTTACATTTTTTATTTCAGTTCATTATCAAAGAGGGATTCTCTCAATTTCCTTTTGCAGACGGCAGCATCATGACTTCAGGATATGCACAGTACATGGTTATGTGCTTTGCAAGCAAAACAGTATGAATATAGCTTGTAATACCACCAATATTGCAAAACTACAGAAAAGTACAATTTGAATGACATTTGCTGTACAAATCAGAAAATGATGAAGCTGAAAATAATGGTGCTTTCAAAGTACTGAGTGATAAGGTTACTTTGACAAACGTACTGAGAATTTAAGTGAGGAGCCTATATTAACTGGCAATTCAGTGAAAGTTATGTTGTAATGGGAGAGGAAGGCTGAATTCCAATTACTTCAAAGGTAGGAACACCATATGTGAAGTACATTCCTGACTGACTGCGTAATGAGATGCTATTACATATCTAACAGTGCGCACCTTGACTACTTGCAAGCTTTAATTAATTATTTGAAATGTATTATTCTTAGCATTACAGACACAGTGTCAATATCCCATTTTATAGTGGCAGGGCACCTTAGGGCTACGAAAGCAGTGGTTTTCATATATACTGCATTAAAGAAACACATATTGCAGAGTCAGTTAGTGTCCTTCTCCTCACAAGTGGGGCTTTCACCCTGTAAACCTCTCATGTCTGTTGGTGCTCTGGAAACAGCCTCCATTCAAAGACGGAGTTTATAGCTATAACATACATATTAATGATCCCTGCTGATCAGCTGTACGGTAACTAAATTAACCATTACAAGTACATTAGTAGTATTTTTGATATTAATAGATTAAATTAATAACTCTCACATTTAGTTAGTGGTTTGTTCTCACCTACGAATGATGGCACAGTCACTCTTACACCCACACAAAATACAGCCTACTTATCGTATATGGCTGAATATAATACAGAAAACAGTTTATCATGTAGAAAGTGAGGATACTGATTACACTCTGCATTGTCATGAACTAAAAATGTTCAGAATTATATGAATGTTAATATTTTAATGCACAAATTTAGGTACGTGTTACTGGTGAGAAATTTATGGAGGAAAAGAAAAAAATAGCCATAGTTTCCTAATAAATAGTACATATTTCATTACAAACAGACATAACTGAATTCAAAAGGTCAACAGCAGACATCTGTCCAAAATGTGTGATTTATGCTGGCAAGTTACATACAAACATACACACACACACACACACACACACACACACACACACACACACACACACACACACATTCACACCCACAAACATCATATTGCTACTGAATATAATCAGATCTGTGATCATGATTTAATTTTGAAAAAGGGGACTTTTTACCCCAAAAGGACAGATGTTTGCCTTTTCTTTTCTTGGTGACTGCATTACAAGAAAGAAGATTTTCAAAAGAATTTGTCTAAATTTAACTGATTTGAACACCCGTGTTTCAGAAAAAGAAACAATATCTGAATAAATCAGAAGTATATAATATAGAAAATATTTATCAACACCCAAAATATACTGTAATATAAATGCATGATAAATTCTACAACCAATACATAGAACAAATTGTTAAAATACAGGCTGGCTCTGGACTCAGTATGAGAGTACACTTTTGACCTAGTTCATCAAACTGGCCAACTTGAACTTAAAGATCAGTGAAGAGTCTAGCCATACCTCTCAACTGTCCACATTTTCACAGAACGTCCAGAAAAATTTGTGGTTTTCTGGCAAAATAATTGAGGACTGAAGTCACTAAAAATGGCAGACATTTGAGTTTCAGACTTCATATCATTCAGAAAATTATGCTAACAATACATTTTATTCTAGTACCCTTCTAAGTTTAGAAGAGCAATATTTAAAAATTGTCCCTATTTTTGGGCCTTTGTCCCGGGGCATTACTTTTGGTCCAGATTTCTTCTGGTAAGAGGTTGTAAAGTATGAATCCAGCTAATACCTCACAGTTCCAAATCAAGAAAATAAATTAATTCGCACAGCCATTAAAAGCTCTCTGCTAAGATGCGGTCTAACTAAAAACTGCTGTCACTCATGAGCATTTGCACCACCACTTTTATAAAAAGGGGACCAAAATGTCCTAATCATTGAGAAACCAATGAGAAGTGAAGGCATCCATCAGCCAAAAGAAGTGTAGCTCATCTTCATGCAAATGAATCAGGGTCTGTACAGCAAGCTCTGACCCTGACAAACTTGGGTGAAGGCCAGTCATGTATTCTCTCCCCACACTTGAATTATTGCTTAGGTTTAACAGTTCTGAGAAGTTTATTCCGTTTACTTTTTTCCCAGAGGTGACTGTTTCCTGCCATTCACTACTCAGTAACTCCAGGTTCACAGTTTGAAGATGTCTCTTGCAACAACTGCCATACTGTTTTCTTTCATTTCTATTACCATTTACTGACAAATCTTCAAAACACAATCTTATTAAGTCTAACAAGTAAATTGCTCATAGAAGGACTGTTTCAGGAATCAAATGTCTTCTAAATATGAGAGAACATCCCACATGAGTAGAGTTATTCATTTTTATTTATTTATTTTACATGTGTTTACTGGGAAAGTCTGATTGGACATGAATCCCATTTTCAACGGAGGCCCGGGGAGAAAACTTCCACAAAGATTAGTACAGTAAATACAACAGACATGTTAATAAAGTACAGTACAGAGTCAAAAGTTAATAAAGTACAGTTTCAAGGCCAAGAAAGGAGCAAAACGTAAATATACTATAAGCAGCACAGTGTGTTACACTAAGCAATACAGTTGAAAGGACATTTTGTTCAGTCATTTGGTTACATTTATCAGTGGCTAGTACAGTAAACACACATTGATTAAGAGTATAGAAAGGAGTTGCTGCAAGGTTTCATAGAAGGTTAAGATATGATATATGATCTAATTAAATGAAGCTACGCAGGGTCAGAACAATTACATAACCAAGAACTATGTAAATGGAACCAGAGGAGTTTTTTGAAATTATATTTGTTTTCATTTGAATGTTTTATGGATCAAGGGTTAAAATCAAGTAACCCTGTATATGTAATGTGTATTATAAACAATTCTTCTCTATGTGTTTTACAGAGAATGAATCAAAGTATGCATTTACTTATTTCTGAGGAAAAAATACTGTCTGATGCAACATATGTTTACATTATTATTGATCCTTTCTACGTTTAAGAATTCTTAACATTTTTTTCAGACTTAAAATGACAGCTGCTAAACTGCTATATTCCAATAACACAAATATTTGAATAGTGATTTGAAACCATCCTTCAGACATAAAAAACAAGCTAAGCTCTGTGTTGCATTTGACATCTCAAACAAAGAGTGGTGTGATGGGAATTCTTCACATCTGCGGGTCAAATGTATACTGTATAGAGTACATTACTGGGTCAGCATCTGTCAGATCCTTTGCTAAGTATTAGCAGTTCAAAGGACTTAGCCATGCTCTCATTTTACCTTGTTCCTTAAAGAAATGGCATAATATTTTAACAGCATGAATTATACATGAATCAGAAATACATGATAACTGAATCTGACTTAATAAGAAGCAACATTTGTACCACAAGAATATGAAAATGATGTACCCAAGCTCACTGACCTTAACATAACTCCAGCTAAGATTATTAATAAGCCAGTTTTTACACATCCATGTTTAATAAGGATGAGTGACAGTGCACACATATTCAAATGTATCCTGTGCATTCACCCACAAAATTAAAATACTCATTGGTGCTACTAAAAATTATGTGGCATTAGACATAGGGTCATTCTGTAATTGCTAAGCAGACATATGGCAAAATGCACCTATTGTGAATGAACAATGAATGAATGAATTATGAAGGCATGTGTATTCAACGATTTATATGAGTATGTTACAGAATTTACACAGCTGTTAATTACCGTAGCATTCTTTATATTATGACTCCCTTATATCCTTCTTCCCTTCCCCCCTTTTGCAGACCAATTTCTCATACGATATTGTGTTTATGCAAGTTTCTTTGGTGCAAAACAGTAAAATCCAATATTAATATGCAACATTTAAAATACAACAAGAATTGAAAATTCCTCCCTTGGAGGCTTCCACTCACAACCCAACAGTAAACATTCTGTAGTAAATAAACATTTCTAGATACTTAACATATTAAATTTCTTACTGAAAAAGGGCACCTACATTTAAATATTATATTGTAAGATGTACACAAGCTAGGATTATCAAATATCATACAATCTTGTAGAAAATCCTTCTGTATGCTTATTATAAACCTAGATTTCCTGTACTGGCTGTACACTTTAAAATGCAGTATCAATACCGTCTAATTTCCAAAATGCAAAACAACTTTCCCGAATACACCTGATAATGTTAACAGAAATATAAACATTCACAAATACATTTTAACAGTGATTGAGCATGTTTGCAGACTTTCAGGCAGTGATTAATAAAGCGTTTGTAGCAAGACAGAAAGACGTGTCTAGCAGGTTGCCTTTACAAGGTGCATTAAAATGATGTAACAAATGCCGAACTATTCATAACACAGTTGTAAATGGACTGCAGAACCAAAGAGCAAGATGCTTTTTATCTGTAAAACATTTAAGGTATTACACAACTTGTTATATTGCATACTTTTTCAGATATTTTTTAGTATGTTTAGTCATAAGCCTAAGAATGCAAACATTGTTGTAAATAACATTATGCTTGATGAGCTGAGGGCACCATAAGAACTCTTGACAGAAATAATATCAAGACCTAGTTTTGCCTGAAATGCCCATATCTTCCCGACAGTTCTTCTCTTGCTTGTATTACCTTTTAATTATGAAGCTTATATGAAGTTATGAGCTTCATAATTCAGAGTCTGGTAATTTAATTCCCAAGGTACATGAAACCATCTGTAGATGGTATGTGAAAACTGTGATGCCACAGATGAACACTGCATCATCCATTAATGAGCAATTAACTAGTGTAGATTTATTCTCAAGAAACAAAAAGGCTTTGTTTTTATGATGAATATTAAGGAATACATTACAGTAAGCAGTAACATAAGATGAATTGTGGATGGTTACAGTGATCATTAAAGCTGCCTTGGCTCTTGTGGCAGGTTAATAAGTGCTTTCTCTACAGTAACTCTTTAAAAAGTAGCAACATTATTAAGGCACAAAACCACCATTTGTGAAGCTTACCAAATATGTGCATTCTTCGTGTATACTATAAATTACTGGAGCTTCCTGTTTTCCTGAAAACAAAACCTCTCATAATGTGCTGAGTTTTATTCAGATAATCTACAGTGGCACATCAACTAGAAACCTGATTCAAGCAAACTCCTAATTTATGACAGGCTTTCTCAAACTTTCATTTTCCATTATTTCACCTTTCTACTGTAAAACCTTGAATAATAATAGTGTTTCTTGTAGCACACTTCAATACATAGTGTAGTCTACATGACTGCAGTTCAGTGAAAGTATGTATATAATACAACTAAATATGTTTTAGTCTATAAAGCTGTATATGGTTTTATATGTCAACTGTTCAAAATAAGTTAGTGAATACAACAAAATAACCAGGCATTGTTATTATATGTACTGAATTAGATTAAGATAAAAGTCATCTTCCAGTTTCTCCAGTTTTATGACCTTAATAATACATTCTATGTAATGTGAAGGTTTCATATGCTACCCAAATGCTATAATGAATTCCAAGCCATTTTTTAAAGATCTAAGCCAAAATTTTACTTGTATTTTTCACCAAACACCTTTTCATAAAGGCAACGAAATCAAAAGATTCTCACAGTTAAGAGTAAGAAAGTCGGAAACTGGCACACAGATAGGCTCAAAAGTAAGGCTTTTCTTGGCATCAGTAAACATGTATAATCTGGTGAAAAATTCAAGTTTGCCTGCTGATTAAGCAATCCAGTCAATTTAGTGTAAATGTGGGAAGTGGTCACATTTGTTTATAAAGCGTATGAGCAGCTGGAATACAGCACCTGCCTGACTTAACATTAGGCCAAGCTTGTTGCACATCTAATTGTGGTTACTGAACCTTCCAAAAAAACTCAATATAACAGTGTCTATAACAGTATATGGGTTTTCAAGGCACACAGTTAATATTTATTGCATTGCTGAGACATTCTAATATCAAATCTAATTATGGGATCACTAAGGTATTTAAAGTGCTTATGCTGTGATAGCTGTGTTCAGGCTGATTCCAGCCTTCCAAGTCTCCAGTATTCTAAAAGTGATAGATCTTCAACAGTCTCTGTTGTTCAGTTCCATTTTTTAAGGAAAACATCCATCTAGGATATAAAGGTTTTCTACTTCCCTCATTTTTATTAATAGAAATACAAATCATGTCCGAGTTCCTCATTATCTCTTACCTTGACAAAAATGCTGCTATGCTGTTACTTTGTATGATCTGTAATACTTATTAGGATAATATTTATTACAGTAAAAGCTTTAGTTTTTAAAGTTTCAATGCACTGCCATAAGTTACACAGTGCATTTCAAAGACAACTGTTCAACTTTCTATAATACTGTTTCACAAATATCCCATAAATGGATATCAATGTGATAAAGTTTAATACAGTAAATCAAGTAACCTGGTCTGGCGAAGACCCTGAACCACAGCAGATGTTAATGTTTAATGCAGTCTACTCTGTAACACAGGAAATATGGACTATTATTGTCAAGAATTGCTTAAAAATAAATATTTTAGAAAATGTTTTGTGTTAGTGTACAGTATACTAGTGACTCAAATGTTAATTTTTTTTTAAAATATGAATTAAATTGTATCCCTCCAGCCTTGCAAGCTGGTTATACAAATAAAATCTCTACTAATATGGAAGGGAAAATAACAGTAATCTAAAGTAAATCTGCTTCTTAAAATGTCTAATCCATACTAGAATTTGTACTGAGGAAAAAAAGGGCTTTTGATTGTATTTTAGAAAACAGGAATATGTCATCTGGCTGATCTGTACTATAAAGTTACACAGTTTATGCACAGCTGTTAAACAAAATACCCAGAACATGCAGATAGCATCTACAAGCCTCACTGAGTCAAGTCTGCCAGCAGCAAATGTTGCAGGATAAACATGATCTTATCAGGTAATACACTAAAACATCTTAAAACTGGATAACTTATCAGTGACACTGTTAAAAAGCACATGGGAAGAGCTAAAGCTTTAAGGTTAGAGAAAGAAGATACTAAAATGGGAAAAAGCACTTGACGTAAAAATAGCTGAACACAAAACAGTGCTGTCACTTAAGCGACAACACCTGTTTTACTCTGGAAGGCTAGCTTCCACTAAACTTGAATTAATTGCTCAAAGACTGTGTTTTTGTTTCCATCATATTTTATTCCA
The DNA here is from genome assembly GCF_019279795.1 of Protopterus annectens. NCBI lineage: Eukaryota > Metazoa > Chordata > Ceratodontiformes > Protopteridae > Protopterus > Protopterus annectens. The sequence goes on from NC_056745.1 coordinate 876,804,177, forward strand.
ATGCAAAAGTGAAAAGATAGTGTGACAAGTCAGTATTGTTCTGGTAACTTTACAATATAATTAGTAGACCTCCTGATGTAGGGAAAACATAAAGTGCAGCATTTTTAATATCACTAGTATCCACACTTCTTGATATCCCTTGAGTTAGCAAGGCTAGATGTCTACTGAACTAATGTACCATACAGATTTCAAATCACACTAGGAACCTTTCATTCGAACTCTATCTAATATAATCCCCTTAAGGTTAGTGGAACGGCCTAAAATCACCGTGACTGAATCCCTCTTCAGTTTTAACAGATGTTACTCCAATTTCATGTTTCTATAGAAGTGAAGGCATTACGTTTCTTTCTTCGTTCCTATAGGAAATATGTATGCAAATTGGAAAGAAAACTTTAGAGTATCAGCCAGCTGCAGGTCCCCTATAATTATTTGTTATTATAACTCATTAAATTGTCTCTTCATTGGTTAAGTCTCTTAAGCTTCTCCAAAGCATAGCGTTACTTCTCTTAAAAATGGGATCATTATTTTAAGTGCAACATAAATTACCTACCTGGAGCAGTGAGTCCATAAACACCTACAACCACCTCCTGGACACAAACCAAAAAAATGTATATATGTATCGCCACTATATTGTTTACATCCAGAATCCAGATCAGAAAATACGGAAATTTCTGTGAAGAAGGGAAGCGTTAACCGAGCTCCTGTCCAGACCTTGCTGTTGGTGGTCTGGACGTTCGTCGAGGTGCGTTATTAACTATACATAGTCACAAGAAACCTTATAGCGCTCTTTGAAATAGCCCTTAAAACCTTGTCCATTCACGCAGTCCTTGCAAAACACATAAAACCAAGAGACACTGGCAGCTGCTACTACTACTGCACCTTTCTCATTTCCTTTTCCATCAATTGGCCTTTCTCTCCACAACTCTTGTCTTCTCTTCTCTCCTTCTGCGTCTTAGGAAAGTAAGTAGATTGAAAGCTTCACATCCAGACGAGATACAGCTACGTACCTCTGAAGCAGCTCAGACATTCAACCCAAGATCTAGTATCCACTACTTAATCCTGCACCTCCTCCCCTATCTGCTGCACTTTCTTCAGTTGGTTAAGGCTAGGGGTGAGAAAATGAAGCGCTGAGTAAGTAAAGTCAGATCAGACTGATCTTAAGGGGAGTGCTGGTATAATTCTAGTATGCCATCTCAAACGTTTTGCACTCATTGCATGCAGCTATTTTTTAGGGAGCTGGTCCCAAATCAGTCATTTAAGTAGAAGGGTCGGAACTTCTGTGCACAGTCCAATTAATGCACGAGACTTGGTTTGTCATAAACTGTTATACACCCCCACGGAGGCACAATATGAACAACAGCAACCATCCACCTAGACAGTGTGCCTTGAATTATAAATTATACGGTATCGGCTACACATCCAGTCACAGCAATTTCGTTCACTACTCAATATTTTAAGAATGCTGCCAAAGAGCATGCAAGAAATGTGTGCAGAATCGAAGAACACAGTTTAGTGCCAATACTCGCGCGCGCTCACACACACACACGTGCGCAAGTCTAAGACACTAGGTAAAAATCTTCGGAAATTTGAGACATTTGTTTTTATGCTCTTAATAAATGTCTGATATTCATATGGTATACATGCGTACACGTGTGGGTATTTTACACTGATGCAGGCGCGGTTTTATCTACCTCCAACAGAGGAATTGATAAACAGATATATTGAATGTGTATACAAACTGCATATCCCGGCGTGTACAGAAATAGATAAACAGAGAATGATTGTATATATATATATATATATGTGTGTGTGTGTGTGTGTGTGTGTGTGTGTGTGTGTGTGTGTATCATATATATATATATATATATATATATATATATATATATATAAATGATAACGTTGAAGACCGCAAGACTGCAAAATCATTGAAAACTATTTGCTCATTACCTAAACATTGAACACAATTCAAGAGTCAGCATCACTGTGGGAAGAGAAAGGATCCCCTGGGCAAACCGTAAATGGTATACAAAATGTGTACTATGTCTCCCTCCTGAGTTAGTGTGAGGTCCTGCAGGTTAAAGAAATCTCTAGTAATTACACAGAGCCAAAGTTAGGGCTCTGTTTGCAACAAACAATAATACATAATTTCCATTAATGGCTAATGATGTTGTTAGAATTCTTTCCAGAATGATTTACTCTGTTCGATTATTTCAATTTGTACTGAAATTGTCGCGGTTGTTTACAGATTTCGCCACCTTGCTCACACCTTTTTATTCCAAAATATAATAGAGACTAAACTGCAGCTTGCAAAATACTGTATCACCCAATTTAATTTCTTCAGTCTTTCATACTGTTTGGCACGTTATGAAAATGTGTTATTTTACTTAAACCGTTTTATTCTATTACACAGTTGTCTCTACAACACCGTTCAAACTCAGACTGTGTTTGGAAACTGCAGCTTTCAAATTGCTGATTCATCCAATTCATTTTACGTACTACGCACTCTTTCATGTACGCATTTCAAGCGTCCCTTTTTTGTTTTCTGATTTTTTTGCAGGGAAATGTACGGATAAATCAACTTCCAAAAATCCTTGAGGCATACATCCACGTTTTGATGGACAATTGACGCACTGAACTATGTTGTACCGTTGAATGGCTGTATTACCAAGGAAGTACGCTGTTTGATATGTAAGGTCAGCCTGTTCCAAGAATGGAGGATAAGTTTCACACCAAGTTGTGTTGGTAAAGTGACAATATAGGTTAGGTTTCTAGAGCAAGGATTTGTTTTTACAAACGAAAAGTAAATTATACAAACAGAACTGGTGTTAACAAGTAAGTCTTTCTCTATCTATATATATCATACCTCTCAACAGCAAGAAAGCTGGACAAAGCCATTAATAAAAGTGGGACAAAGGCCCAAAAATAGGGACTTTTTAAAAAAATATTGTACTTACAAACATAGAAAGGTGATAGAATAGCAGGTTTTATTTTAGCATGGATATGAAATCTGAAACTGAAATGCCTGTAATTATTTCTGACTTCAGTCTTTAATGATTAGCCACTAATTTGCCAGAAAAGTACAATTTTATGAAAAAGTGACCAAATATATGAGGCAAAAATATGGACATTGTGCGAAAATCTGTACAGTTGAGAGGTATGCCTTCTCTCTCTCTCTCTCTCTCTCTCTATATATACACAATAGGATTATGGCTGTAGAACATGCGTAATATGAATGATGCAAATGGTTTTAGCAATAAGTAGGAGGTGCAATGTTTTCCTCCATGTTGTGACTGTTGTCTGAAATAATCTTGCTCCTAGTTTAAAATATAATTCACTAAATAATTTCCCCCATACTACTAATACTATCATGTAGCAAACAGGATGTAAATATGTGTTAGACTATGAAAAAACACTACAGGATCACATACACTATAATAAATTCAGTTTCCCATCATTATTAAACAACCACAAACAGATTCTATCTCAGTATCATCCATGCACAGCATATGCAGAGCATGCCTAAGAACAGTACCAAGGTGAAGGTGGGCAGCAGCATCTTCTATGCTAATGATATTACTATTCAAACAGCTACAGTTACAACACGTTCCTTCACACAGCTGCACCGTGTTCGTTATAATGATCACCGCTACATAACATTCCTAAAATGAATGAGAAAGTACCAAGCAGTGTAGGGCTTTACCCCAGATAATGGGGGGTTAAATCATTCCTTGCAGCACTACAGTGGCAAAACCTGCCCTACTTCTGTATTTGTTATCCAGTAAGTTATAAATACAGGAGGTGTATATTGAAGTCCATGCCATAGCTTCCCAAATACTCTAGGCAGATACATTCTTAAGAAGGCTGCTGTGGTAATAATTCCCCTAGAAGAGTGTGCCCTGACTTGCCTGGTCAAAGTTTTACCATTCTTATCATCGCAGAAGGTGGTATAGATTTGCAGTCACATGGCAAGTGTTTACTTAGTCCATCAGTGACCCTGCTTGCCTGGCATGATAGTAACAAATAAATGGCTACTTTGTCTGAAGTTCTTGATCTTGTTAATGTAATATCACAGTTGTCCTGGATAATTAATGGTGTGTAAAATCCTCTCCCTCTTGCCTTCAGGCTTTGGGTACAAACCAAGTAACTGAATGAACTGATTAAGTAATTGTTTAGACTCCACAAAGAGCTTGTCTTCAAAGATACACAGTACTTCCAGAAGATTATATAAGCCTTGCACATCAGAAGCTAGAGTTCAATGCCCCTCATTAGTGAAATAACGCCTGCTAGAACACAGTGTCCTCCAGGATAATTGTTTCAGATGCTATTAGAAAAACAGTCCTCCAGGATAAATATTTCAGGGTAATTGTAGTGGCAGGTTCAAAAGAAGGTAGTCATTTTTATTGACAAAGTTCTAGTCACAGACTAGGGATGTAGGATGCATTTTAAGAATTGTTTTACAGATTTGGCATCTATAAATAGGAGAATGTAGTGGGTTACAGGTAGAGAAGCAGCGGTGGTGCAGCGGTAGCATTGTCGCTTCACAGCAAGAGGTTCTCCCGTTCGATTCTAGGCTGGAGCGCCTTCTGTGTGGAGTCTGCATGTCCTCCCCATGGTCGAGTGGCGTTCGAAACACATGCGTGAATGGGCATGCCTTCATTGAAGATTGGGCGTCGGGCTGGCACCTTGGCACCATAAAAAATCGACTGCCAGTCATTAGCAGACCGGAGTTCCGCTGTGGCGACCCCTAACCAGGAAAAGCCGAAAGAAAGTGGGTTACAGGTAGAGATGACTGATAGATGCACATCTATAGATGAGTAGTTCAAGCCTTGTGAAACAGGTCTAAGATACTATAAGACTTTATCTATTGAACAGGAAATGGGACCTGTTCCCTTATTCTCTCATCAGCCTGGGATTAACAAATATTGTAGGTACAATCACTGCCAAATCTTCTGTGTTTACTGTGCATGCATGACAGACCCTGATGCTCATTAACATTAATATAGCTAGGCAAGAGTGTGTGAACAACAGCTTATTAAATATCCTTCCCTTGGCTATAGAGTGAACTATGGGAAGAGCAAGAAAGGGTGTGGTGTGGCTGTGGCGATGTCCGAGCACCAGCAGTGCTCATCTGTCATGAATGTACTGCTCTTGCTCTCAATAATGTCATGCATGCAGTAGTGGCAAGAAAAAGAGGAAGAAGTTATGTGGCAGCATTAAAGTGCCAGGAAGACTGTGTGCTAATCTGTTTTCTGACAAAATATTAAGGTTAGAAATCGGAAGACAGGAAAGTGGTGAAAAGAAAAAGCAAGCAGAAGGTAGGAAATTAAGGAATAAGCAGGATGGACATGGGGAAAGGCAGAATTTTTCTGGTGGGTTAGGCACCCATTTTATGTGTGTGAAGAGGAAGTAAGTTGAGGAAGCTAGTAAAGGAAGTAAGAAGAAGATAAGAGAGTTGGGGTAGGTAGTAGAGGCACACAAACAAAGAAGACAGACATAACTGACAGAGGAAAGGCTAACACAATCAGGAATGGGGAAGACAAGACAGAAGGAGGCAGCAGACACACAGAGCAAAGACAATGGTGATGGGGAGGGCTGGACAACAAATAGGGATAGACATAAACACAAAAGGCAGGGTAATACTAGGATAGGGTTAGGATGGGGTGCACAGGCATGCTCACTGCCAGCCATGATCCGGTGGGAGACTATTACCCACCCTTGGCTCCCTCACCACTGGGCCCAGACATTGATGCTAATATCAGTGTGAAGCAGAGATGAAACTTCACAAGCCACTGGAGAAAGGTCTTAGGATGGCTGATTCATGCATCCAGAATCTCATTAGTAATGTCCACTACCATCTCCTCCATCTACAGTCAAGTAACATATGTGTCACCTCCACTGTCAGCTGCTTTCTGCAAATATTATTGCAGCACTTTTCTGAGCAGGGCTTATGGAAATGGCTACTGCTGGTGCTGCCAGAGGAGTGGATGTGACAACAAGAGCAGCTAAGAACATCACTGCCTGTGGTATTAGTGGCAGTGGTGTAGTAGCCACCAGTGGCTGCAGGAGTGGATAGTGACAGGGGTGCAAGTCTGGATGTTACTGCATATTAATGCAAAAAAATTGAGAAAGTATAAATACAGTGAAAAAAATCAAGGTAAAACATTTTACTGTGGCTACTTTACTTGAACTATAATGCAAAGATCATGAAAATGAGCCTACTGTAACAATGGTGTGCCAGTAACCAACTCTTAGGAGAACTGAACTCACAACCACCATCACCTATAACCTTCAAGGCACTGCACTTAATGGAAAGCTACATCAGCAGTTTGGGAGCTGAATTAACAATTAAGGTGTTTACTTCACAGACAAGTGGTACAGGGTTTGATTTTCACTAGGGAAAAATTGGCTAAGCTTAAAATAGTCCAAAAGAGCTGCTAGCCTAGTACTTACCAATGAACATATAAGAGATTAATGGGCCAGTGCACGGGCGTCACATATTAATTTGTGGCAGTGGTGGGATAGCCACACCACATATTAATCAGTTGGCAATTGGCTTGTAGTGGTGTGGATAGTGAATTCCTGTAGCTTGTGTACAGTGATCTCTGGAAGGTGTTTTTGTACTCTAAATCAGCCACTCAGTGAATATTCAGAGTTCAGATCACAACTATTTCATTTCTTTTGTTAGCTTAGTTAGTCAGCGAGACCAGGTACGCATGTCAGCAGAGGAGTATGGCAAGCTGACAAGGACCCAGTTGGCTGAGATGTGCCTGGCCAAGGGACTGGTGCATGGAAACCTGACTACGGCAGACGTGATTGCAGTTTTGATCACAGCTGCATCAGAAAACAGCAATCAGGAGGACGATCAGACTGGCCGTTGAGATGTACAACACTCAGAGAATGGACAGGTCAGCCTTTCTGCAGAGGACTTAAAAATCCATCTGGAGCTAAAGTGACTTGAGTTGGAGGCCAGGCATATGGAAACAGAAGCAGCAGATAGACTGAGAGATCTACAAGCTGAGGAGAATGAGAAACAGCTATGCCTGGAAGCTGAGGAGAAGGAAAGGCAGAGGCAGCACAAAAAGGAAATGCTGACTCTTCGCCAGAGTCTTGGAGGTAATGAGGAAGGGAGTAACCGGACCCCCAGAAGCACAAAAGGTCAGTAAATTTCTTCTGCAGTTTACAGAGGGGGAGATAATTTTGATAGTTTCATTCATATGTTTGAGAGGGTATGTAAACAGTATGATGTTGACCAAAGGCTCTGGGTACGGTTCCTGACCCCCCCTACTCCATGCTAAAGTTGTAAATGTACTTTCCAAATTGTCTGATGTTGACTGTTAACTATAATGCTGTAAAGAATTGTTTGTTAGAAATTTTAAGCTAACACCTGAAACTTATAGAGAAATGTTTTCTGAGCATAGACACAAGGCAGATGAAAGTATGTGTGAATATGTTGCTGAACTGAGCACTTATTTTCATAGGTGGGTGAGTGGATGTCAGGTCACCACTTTTGAAGGGCTGGCACACCTTTTGGTGAGGGAGCACTTTGCCTAAGGGCATGAAGATGTGGTTAGCTGATAGACAGTGTGCTACTTCAGATGAGTTGGGGAAGAAGGGAGAGCTATACCTAGTGAGCAGGGCATCACTGTACAGGAAAGGGACACCAAGTGCTGCTTATGGGCAGACTGCCCCAACAGAATCTGCCAGTAGTAGGGGAAGCCACTAGTCCAGGTACACGTCCAGGACCTAGGGTTAAATGTTTTGAATGCAACCAGTGGAGCCATGTGGCATATAGATGTCCACAGAGGCAAGGTGGGAACAAAAGGTGAGAGAGCCAATATGTGGGAAAGATAAAATGCCAACACTGGGTTGTCTTGAGACAACAGGTGTACCAAACTACCATCCTACAGATGTCCTGATAGGGAAGGATTTTCATAAGGCAGTACCATGTGTTTGTGCAGTTACATGCAGTCAGGCTTGGAGACAAGCATGTTGGTCTGGTAGCCTGGGGGAGACCCAGACAGACCGCATACTTGCAGCCAGGACTGGTGAGGTGGTTACTTCAGGGAGAGTGCTACCCTGTAGCAGTGAGACTGAAGGTGAGCCACAACTGCTTGTGGGTACTGATGTACCCTTGGACAGAGTGACTTCAAAGTTAGAGGTGAGTAGTAGTACCCAGGCTGACAGTGAAGCACCACTGTCAGAGGGTGCCAGACTTCCTGTGGAAGGGGAGCTGGGAAGGGTTACAAAGAGAGAGTTGAGACAGGCTCAGCTCTCAGACCGTACATTACAAGGCCTGAGGCAGGTAGCTAGTGAGGCACCTGATTGTCAAGGGAAGGGGGAATCTGTATAGTGGGACAAAGGGTTACTGTACAGAGAGTGGACCCCTGAGGGAGGGCTAGAAGATGAGAGGATACAGCAGTTGGTAGTGCCTGGAGCCTACCGTCTGGCACTTCTAGCCATAGCCCATAATATTCCCTTTGCAGGTCATATGGGCATAAAACGTACAAAGAGACATATTATGCAGAATTTCTATTGGCCTTGAATTTTCAGAGATGTAACAGGGTACTGCAGGACTTCTGAGCAGTGCCAAAAGGTAGGCAAGGCAGGAGACATGGTGAGAGCTCCTTTGATGCCTTTGCCTGTGATTGAGGAGCCATTTCAGAGGGTAGCCATGAATATTGTGGGGCCTCTGAATACCCCAAGTTCCACAGGGAAAAGTATATCCTAGTGGTAGTAGATTATGTTACGTGATACCATGAGGCAGTGGCTTTGTCCTGTATTGAGGCAGAAAAGGTGGCAAATGCTTTGTTAAAGATTTTCAGCAGGGTACATTTCCCAAAAGAAATACTGACTGACAAAGGTGTCAATTTCATGTCAGATCTGCTGGCTTGTCTGTGGAAGTACTGTGGGGTGAAGCACCTGAAGACCACCCCCTTCCATCCCCAGACTAATGGTCTTGTTGAGAGGTTAAACTGTACAATCAAGTCCATGCTATGGACATTTGCAGACCAGTTTAAGAGGGAGTGGGACAAATATCTGCCCCATCTGTTGTTTGCTTACAGAGAGGTTCCCTAGGAATCCACAGGTTTTTCACCCTTTGAGTTGCTGTATTGGCATAGGGTTAGGGGACCTCTAGATTTAATTCGAGATGAGTGGGAAGGTGAGTGTGAATCTCACAAGGAGTCTGTTGTGGCATATGTGCTAAACCTCAGTACAAGGCGTAGGGAACTCATGGGCTTGGCCCAGGAGAACATGGCAGAAGCTCAACAGCAGAAGAAGGTCTGGTGTGACAGGAATGCTGGAGCTAGAGAATATGCTGTAGGGCAGCGGGTAATGGTTCTCATTCCTGTCAGACATAATAAGCTGCAAGCAGCCTGGGAGGGACCCTACAAGTTGGTAAGAAAGGTAAGTGATGTTAACTACATAGTGGAACTGCTAGGCAGGAGGCAGGACCACAAATTGTACAATGTTAACAGATGAAACCTTAACATGACAGGGAGGCCCTTGTGCTGAGTATTTGCAGGAGGAGTCTGAGGGAGATATGGTGACTGTTCTCCTCAGTGAGGCTCGGACTGACACTGCAGTGGAAGGGGTAGCGGTGTCCCAGCAGCTATCTCCTACCTAGTTTCAAGAAATCCAAGCAGTGTTACTTGAGTTTGCAGACATGTTCACTGAGAAACCAGGGTGCCCCCACCTGGTGCAGCACCAGGTGGATACAGGACCCCAAAGGCCTAGTAGGCAGGCCCCTTATAGGGTGCTAGAGAGAGTCAAACAGACTCTGAAGGAGGAGATACAGGAGATGTTGAAAACTAGGGGTAATTCAAGAGACCAGCAGCCCCTGGGCCTCCCCACTGGTGCTGGTGCCAAAGAAGGATGGCAGCACCAGGTTCTGTGTGAACTACAGGCAATTAAATAGTCACACAGAGTCAGATGCTTACCCCATGCCTAGGACAGATGAGACCCAAGAGAAGCTGGGTGGGACTAAGTATCTTACCAGCATTGATCATACCAAGGGTTACTGACAGGTGCCCTTGATACACAGTGCTAGAGAGAGGTCAGCCTTTGTGACTCCTTTTGGCTTGTATGAGATCACAGAGATGCCCTTTGGGATGAAAAATGCCCCAGTGACTTTCCAGAGGCTGGTAGATCATATCCTAGCAGAAGCAGGGGAGTTTGCCCTTGCTTACCTAGATGATATTGCCATCTACAGCCATTTCTGGCAAGAGCACCTTCAGCATGTCAGGGAGGTGCTGGGCTTACAGAGGGCAGGGTTGACCATTAAGCCCAGCAAATGTCAGGTGGGCATGGCAGAGGTCTCCTACCTGGGACATAGAGTGGGGAGTGGTATGATCAGGCCAGAATCTGTCAAAGTGGAAGCCATTCAGGCATGGCCTGCACCTGTTACCAAAAAGCAGGTGAGGGCATTTTTAGGGACAGCAGGGTACTACAGAAAGTTCATCCCCAGTTATAGTACCATAGCTGCTCTCCTCACAGACCTGACAAGGAAAAACAGGCCAGATAAGGTAGTGTGGACCACAGCATGTGAGCAGGCATTCCAGAAGCTTAAAGAAGCTTTGGGAGGACCCCCTGAGTTAGCCAGTCCTGATTACAGCAAAGAGTTTGTTGTGCAGGTGGTTGCCTCAAACCATGGAATGGGGGTGGTACTTAGCCAGATTTCTTCAGAGGGAAAAGAGCACCCAGTGGTTTATTTCAGTTGTAGGCTTCAACCCAGGGAGAAATACTATACAGCTGTAGAAAAGGAATGTCTAGCCACAGTGTAGGCAGTGCAGAAACTTCAGCCTTATCTGTATGGAAGGAAAGTCACTGTAGTTACAGATCACAACCCCCCCTAACATGGCTACATCGAGCCAGCCAGCAAAATGCCAAGTTGCTAAGATTGAGCCTAGGGTTGCAAGCATATGATACGCCAGTGCAGCACCACAGTAGGGTTAGCAATGCCAACGCAGATGGGCTCTTAAGACAGGGAATGGGGTATGGTATATTCAGATAGACCTAACCCTCTCAAGCAACGTTTCTAAAGGGTCACTTGAAAAACTAGCTTGAGTTCTCTGGGGGGGGGTATATGAAGATATGTGAAGGCTGCCAGTCTAGCTGGATAGAATTTTGTAGATAATTCTATGTCGGTATTAATAAGAATATAAAAAAATATTAAAAAAAACACAAAATCCACCAAGAAAAGCACTGGAGAAACTGAGAAAGTTCTTTTTTAGCGTAGTTAAAATTTAATGTTCGCTATTCGTCCCAAAGACTTCATCAGAAATGATAAAAATACACTTCCGAATCACTTTTAAACCATTCAAAAAACATTTGACCAATCAGATCATCTCATTAACAAGTCGGTTAAATACATAAAAACATTTAAATTATACAACTCAAAGTGTCCACACAGTTAACACAGTTTAAAACACAAGGGCATTCACCCCTGTATATTCATTTTAGTAATTTTCCTATTTTTTAAGAAATATTTTATGTTCACCATATCATTCAGACCAAGGGATAAATAAGAAGCAAGTTTAATCTGCCATTCTGCCTCTCTTTGTTCAACATCTTCTTCTTCTTTCGGCTTTTCCCGATTAGGGGTCGCCACAGCGGATCACCTGTTTACATTTCTTCCTGTCCTCTGCATCTTGCTCTGTCACACCAACCACCTGCATGTCCTCTCTAATCACATCCATAAACCTTATCTTAGGCCTTCCTCTTTTCCTCTTACCTGGCAGCTTCATCCTTAACATCCTTTTCCCAATATACCCAGCATCCCTCCTCAGCACATGTCCAAACCAACGCAATCTCACCTCTCTGGCTTTGTCTCCAAACTGTCCAACCTGGGCTGACCCTCTAATATACTTATTCCTAATCATGTCTACCCTCGTCACACCCAGTGCAAATCTTAACATCTTTAACTCTGCCACATCCAGCTCTGACTCCTGCCTTTTTGTCAGTGCCACTGTCTCAAACCCATATAACATAGCTGGTCTCACTACCCTTTTGTAGACCTTCCCTTTCACTCTTACTGGTACTCGTCTGTCACAAATCACTCCTGACACTCTTCTCCACCCACTCCACCTTGCCTGTACTCTCTTCTTCACCTCTATTCCACACTCGCCATTACTCTGAACTGTTGATCCCAAGTATTTAAACTCATCCACCTTCGCCATCTCTACTCTCTGCATCCTCACCATTCCTCTATCCTCCCTTTCATTCACACGCATATATTCCGTCTTAGTCCGGCTGACCTTCATTCCACTCCTCTATAGAGCATATCTCCACCTCTTCACGGTCTCCTCAACTTGTTCCCTACTCTCACTACATATCACAATGTCATCTGCAAACATCATAGTCCTCGGGGGACTCCTGTCTGATCTCGTCTGTCAACCTGTCCATCACCAGTGCAAATAAGAAAGGGCTCAGAGCTGATCCTTGATATAATCCCACCTCCACCTTAAATGCATCTGTCACTCCCACTGCAGATCTCACTGCTGTCATACTACCCTTGTACATATCCTGTACCACTCTTACATACTTCTTTGCCACTCCCAACATCCTCATACAATACCACAACTCCTCTCTAGGCACCCTGTCATATGCTTTCTCTAAGTCCACAAAGACACAATGCAACTCCTTCTGACCTTCTCTGTACTTTTCCAGCAACACTCTCAGAGCAAACATTGCATCTGTAGTGCTCTTTCCTGGCATGAAACCATACTATCACTAATTATCACCTCTCTTCTTAACTTAGCTTCCACTACCCTTTCCCATAATTTCATGCTGTGACTGATCAGTTTTATCCCTCTGTAGTTACTACAGCTGTGCACATCACCCTTATTCTTAAAAATCGGTACCAAAACACTTTTTCTCCACTCCTCAGGCATCCTCTCACTTTCCAAGATTTCATTAAACAATCTGGTTAAAAATTCCACTGCCATTTCTCCTAAACACCTCCTAGCTTCCACAAGTATGTCATCTGTACCAACAGCCTTTCCATTCATCATCCTCTTCATAGCTATCCTTACTTCCGCCTTACTAATCCATTGCACTTCCTGATTCACTATCCCCACATCATCCAGCCTTCTCTCTCTCTCATTCTCTTCATTCATCAGCCCCTCAAAGTACTCCTTCCATCTGTTCAACACATTCTCCTCGCTAGTGAGTACGTTTCTTTCATTATCCTTTATCACCCTTACCTGCTGCACATCTTTCCTAGCTCGGTCCCTCTGTCTAGCCAATTGGTACTTGAGTTTGGAGACATGTTCACTGGGAAACCAGGGTGCCCCCACCTGGTGCAGCACCAGGTGGATACAGGACCCCAAAGGCCTAGTAGGCAGGCCCCTTATAGGGTGCTGGAGAGAGTCAAACAGACTCTGAAGGAGGAGATACAGGAGATATTGAAACCTAGGGGTAATTCAAGAGTCCAACAGCCCCTGGGCCTCCCTAGTGGTGCTGGTGCCAAAGAAGGATGGCAGCACCAGGTTCTGTGTGGACTACAGGCAATTAAATAGTCACACAGAGTCAGATGCTTACCCCATGCCTAGGACAGATGAGACCCAAGAGAAGCTGGGTGGGACTAAGTATCTTACCACCATTGATCATACCAAGGGTTACTGACAGGTGCCCTTGATACCCAGTGCTAGAGAGAGGTCAGCCTTTGTGACTCCTTTTGGCTTGTATGAGATCACAGAGATGCCCTTTGGGATGAAAAATGCCCCAGTGACTTTCCAGAGGCTGGTAGATCATATCCTAGCAGGAAAGTTTGCCCTTGCTTATCTAGATGATATTGCCATCTACAGCCATTCCTGACAAGAGCACCTTCAGCATGTCAGGGAGGTGCTGGGAAGATTACAGAGGGCAGGGTTGACCATTAAGCCCAAGAAATGTCAGGTGGGTATGGCAGAGGTCTCCTACCTGGGACATAGAGTGGGGAGTGGTATGATCAGGCCAGAACCTGCCAAAGTGGAAGCCATTCAGGCATGGCCTGTACCTGTTACCAAAAATCAGGTGAGGGCATTCTTAGGGACAGCAGGGTACTACAGAAAGTTCATCCCCAGTTATAGTACCATAGCTGCTCTCCTCACAGACCTGACAAGGAAAAACAGGCCAGATAAGGTAGTGTGGACCACAGCATGTGAGCAGGCATTCCAGAAGCTTAAAGAAGCTTTGGGATGAACCCTGTGTTAGCCAGTCCTGATTACAGCAAAGAATTTGTTGTGCAGGTGGTTGCCTCAAACCATGGGATGGGGGCGGTACTTAGCCAGATTTCTTCAGAGGGAGAAGAGCACCCAGTGGTTTACCTCAATTGTAGGCGTCAACCCAGGGATAAATGCTATGCAGCTGTAGAAAAGGAATGTCTAGCCACAGTGTAGGCACTGCAGAAACTTCAGCCTTATCTGTATGGAAGGAAATTCACTGTAGTTACAGATTACAACTCCCTAACATGGCTACATCGAGCCAGCCAGCAAAATGCCAAGTTGCTAAGATTGAGCCTAGGGTTGCAAACATATGATATGTCAGTGCAGCACCACAGTGTGGTTAGCAATGCCAACGCAGATGGGCTCTCAAGACAGGGAATGGGGTATGGTATATTCAGATAGACCTAACTCTCTCAAGCAACGTTTCTAAAGGGTAACTTGAAAAACTAGCTTGAGTTCTCCGGGGGGGGGGGTATATGAAGATATGTGAAGGCTACCAGTCTAGCTAGATAGACTTTTGTAGATAATTCTGTATCAGTGTTAATATGAACATAAAAAAACACCATATCCACCAAGAAAAGCACTGGAGAAACTGAGAAAGTTCTTTTTTAGCATAGTTAAAATTTAATGTTCGCTATTCGTCCCAAAGACTTCATCAGAAATGATAAAAATACACTTCCAAATCACTTTTAAACCATTCAAAAAACATTTGACCAATCAGATCATAATACAACTCAAAGTGTCCACAGTTAACACAGTTTAAAACACAAGGGAATTAACCCCTGTATATTCACTTTAGTAATTTTCCTATTTTTTAAGAAATATTTTATGTTCACCATATCATTCATACCAAGGGATAGATAAGAAGCAAGTTTAATCTGCCATTCTGCCTCTCTTTGTTCAACATCTTCTTCTTCTTCTTTCGGCTTTTCCCAATTAGGGGTCGCCACAGCAGATCACCTGTTTCCATTTCTTCCTGTCCTCTGCATCTTGCTCTGTCACACTAACCACCTGCATGCCCTCTCTAACCACATCCATAAACCTTATGTTAGGCCTTCCCCTTTTCCTCTTACCTGGTAGCTTCATCCTTAGCATCCTTTTCCCAATATACCCAGCATCCCTCCTCAGCACATGTCCAAACCAACGCAATCTCGCCTCTCTGGCTTTGTCTCCAAAGTGTAAAACCAAAAGATTGTAGTTCCAAGTCGCCAAGGATGATATAAAAATTCTTTATTCCAACAATAAAAGGTAAGCGCTTTCGTCTACCCATATAGACTTCATCAGACAAATGAGAAATGGCACCACTCATATATTTATAAGACCCTTGTCTCAATCAAACAATTAAATTGAAAAATTATTTAAAAGGTCGTCTGTACCAGATTAGTTAATTAAACTTGCACAATAAAAAATGTAGTGAACAATATTAATCCTTTTAAAGAACTTCTGTATATATTTTAACAATTTTTGTGTACATAGACAATGAAATTTTAGACTTTACAAAATTGCTTATAACAAACAATTAATTACTTGTATATTTATATATTTATATTGTTTTAAATAGATATGACCAAAGCTGAAAATAACAATAGAAGTAATACATTTGTTAAAATTATTAAAATTAAAATTGAAATTAATTTATACTTTCCCTGCTCTGTCAACCAAAATGGCTTTGATACTAATGTATTCATTCAAGCCAGGGAAAATATTAGCCTTCAGCCTCAACTGCCAACTCACTTCCCTATATAATAAAAGATTCTTCAAATCACCCCCCCCATGGTCATTTTTCACCAGGTCAATAATACCAAATTGGAAACCTTTGAATGAACTACAAACAGTAGAATGTTTATAAAGGGCACTAGTATCTTTTTTAACTCTAATATCGTTCATATGTTCATAAATCCTATCCTTTAGTGCCCTTTCAGTTTTCCCCACATAAAAAGACAAACATTGTGTGCAAATAGCTAAATAGACTAACATCTTCGTGTGACAATTACCCTTGCAGAAATGAACTATACTACCCAAACCATTATTTAATTTTATAGTTTCATTTTTATAAATGTGGGTACATTGTCCACATCTACCACAAGAATTAGTAGCCTTTTTAATATTTCCATAATTACTGTCCCTTTCAAAAATTCTTTTGAAGTTAATACCTATCTTATAAGTAAAATGGGGACTATTGCCTACTGCTTCATGTACCTCCTTATTGGTCTTAAGTATTGACCAATTGGTTTCCAAAATTTTAGTGAATTCTTCAGAAAAAACATTAAATTCAGTTATACAAGTCCTTTGATAATTTATTTTTTCCTTATCAGATTCCTCTGTTTTCTTAAAAGGTTTACCCAATAATGACTTAAATTTTGTCCCCCACCCATTGTATACTTCTTCTAAAATACCACCAACCAAAACTTTTGGATACCCCCTCTCAATAAATTTTTCCCCTAAGAAAACAAATTCTTCGTAAAGGTCTTCAAACTCAGAAGTCATCCGTGCTACCCTTACAGCCTGCCCTTTGATAAGGCTCCTTTTTTGGTGAAAGGGGTGATGACTATCAAAGTGTAAATAACCATTACACCATGTCTCCTTACGAAAGATCCTTACGAAAGATCCTAGACTTAAAACCTAGCACTACTTTACTAACTGTAAGATCAAGAAAATTAATACTATTTTCACCAACAGTATGTGTAAATGATAAAAAATTAGTTGTTTTGTTTATATAAACCATGAATTCCTCCAAATGTTCCTTTGTACCTTCCCATAAAACAAAAATGTCGTCCAAAAACCTATAATAACACTTCATAAATTTAGAATATATACTATTGAATATATGTCTCTCTTCCCATTCCAACATCACAAGGTTGGCGTAAATGGGGGCACAAGCTGCCCCCATAGCTACTCCACTCACCTGTTGGAAATATTCCCCTTGGAAGCTTATATAATTGTTGTCTAAAACGACTTCCATTAGTTCCAAAATCAATTGTTTCTGATCTAGAGATGCTTCCAGATGTTTATGTATACTATCTTCAAAAAATTCTAAACCTACCAATCTTAGGATACAGGTAAACAAATCCTTTACATCTATAGTTAAAAAGATGCAATTTTCAGACCACATGTCATTATTAATTTTACCTAAAAAATCCCAAGAATCTTTAAGTATATGATTTGTCTTTGTGACAATACTCTTAATAGTTCTATCAATATACACTGCCAAGGGATGTGTTTTTGAATGTTTTGCAGAAACAATAGGTCTAAAAGGTGGTTCAACAATAGATTTGTGGACTTTAGGTACACCAAAAAACTGTCCAACCTGGGTTGACCCTCTAATATACTTATTCCTAATCCTGTCTACCCTCGTCACACCCAGTGCAAATCTTAACATCTTTAACTCTGCAAAAGTAAAAGATGTCAGGTGTATCCAAACGTAACCCAGAAGAAATGAAAATAAACTGGTACAAGAGTATTATAATACTCTTGTACCAGTTTATTTTCATTTCTTCTGGGTTACGTTTGGATACACCTGACATCTTTTATCTTTAACTCTGCCACATCCAGCTCTGACTCCTGCCTTTTTGTCAATGCCACTGTCTCCAACCCATATAACATAGCTGGTCTCACTACCCTTTTGTAGACCTTCCCTTTCACTCTTACTGGTACTCGTCTGTCACAAATCACTCCTGACACTCTTCTTCACCCTCTCCACCCTGCCTGTACTCTCTTCTTCACCTGTATTCCACACTCGCCATTACTCTGGACTGTTGATCCCAAGTATTTAAACTCATCCACGTTCGCCAACTCTACTACCTGCATCCTCACCATTCCTCTATCCTCCCTTTCATTCACACACATATATTCCGTCTTAGTCCGGCTGACCTTCATTCCTGTCCTCTATAGAGCATATCTCCACCTCTCCAGGGTCTCCTCAACTTGTTTCCCTATTCTCACTACATATCACAATGTCATCTGCAAACATCATAGTCCTCGGGGACTCCTGCCTGAGCTCGTCTGTCAACCTGTCCATCACCAGTGCAAATAAGAAAGGGCTCAGAGCTGATCCTTGATATAATCCCACCTCCACCTTAAATGCATCTGTCACTCCCACTGCATATCTCACTGCTGTCACATTACCCTTGTACATATCCTGTACCACTCTTACATGCTTCTCTGCCACACACGACTTCGACATACAATACCAC
This sequence comes from Protopterus annectens, assembly GCF_019279795.1. Classification (NCBI taxonomy): domain Eukaryota; kingdom Metazoa; phylum Chordata; order Ceratodontiformes; family Protopteridae; genus Protopterus; species Protopterus annectens. Next base: position 876,822,574 of record NC_056745.1, read on the forward strand.
AACTCCTCTCTAGGCACCCTGTCTTATGCTTTCTCTAAGTCCACAAAGACACAATGCAACTCCTTCTGACCTTCTCTGTACTTCCCCAGCAACAACATTGCATCTGTAGTGCTCTTTCCTGGCATGAAACCATACTGCTGATCACTAATTATCACCTCCCTTCTTAACCTAGCTTCCACTACCCTTTCCCATAATTTCATGCTGTGACTGATCAGTTTTATCCCTCTGTAGTTACTACAGCTGTGCACATCACCCTTATTCTTAAAAATCGGTACCAAAACACTTTTTCTCCACTCCTCAGGCATCCTCTCACTTTCCAAGATTTCATTAAACAATCTGGTTAAAAAGTCCACTGCCATTTCTCCTAAACACCTCCTAGCTTCCACAGGTATGTCATCTGGACCAACAGCCTTTCCATTCTTCATCCTCTTCATAGCTATCCTTACTTCCGTCTTGCTAATCCATTGCACTTCCTGATTCACTATCCCCACATCATCCAGCCTTCTCTCTCTCTCATTCTCTTCATTCATCAGCCCCTCAAAGTACTCCTTCCATCTGTTCAACACATTCTCCTCGCTAGTGAGTACGTTTCTTTCCTTATCCTTTATCACCCTTACCTGCTGCACATCTTTCCTAGCTCGGTCCCTCTGTCTAGCCAATTGGTACAGGTCCTTTTCTCCCTCCTTAGTGTCCAACCTTTCATACAACTCTCTATACGCCTTATCCTTAGCCTTTGCCACCTCTCTCTTTACCATGCACCTCATCTCCTTATACTCCTGTCTACTTTCTTCATCTCTCTGACAATCCCACTTCTTCTTCGCCAACCTCTTTCTCCGCATACTCTCCTGTACTTCCTCATTCCACCACCAGGTCTCCTTGTCCTCCTTCCTCTGTCCAGATGTCACACCAAACACCTTTTACTAGCTATGCTGTAGTTACCCAGCTATTTGGTAACACTTCTCTGCCACTCAGTGCCTGTCTTAACTCTTCCCTGAACTCCACCTCATAATCACCCTTTTTCAGTTTCCACCATTTGATCCTTGGTGCTGCCCTCATACTCCTCCTCCTCTTCTTGATCATCAGTGTCATTCTACAGACCACCATTCTATGCTGCCTAACTACACTTTACCCCTCTCTTTGTTCAACATAATTTCTAAAATCCCCTCCCCTAAGGTCACGTTTAACAACCTCTACTATAGAAAAAGTAAAATTATTCTAGTAAGAGCATGTCAAAGAATGCTTAAAAAGGGCATTATTACTATTTTTTTTGTTTTTATAGCGTACAAGTGCTCTAATACTCATTTCCTTAGACTCCTGGTGGTCATGCCTACATAAAAACTTGGGCATGTTGAACACATCGCAAGATACACTATCCCTTTTGTACTACAGCTCAATTTTCCAGGGTATAGTAAACTGTAGATGTTCCAGGAACACAAAGGGACCCTCAGAAATAAATCTGCATGCCCTGCATTTAAACATACCCCCAGTTTTTATGTGAGATGATCTGATTGGTCAGATCTTTTTTGAATGGTTTAAAAGTGATTTGGAAGTGTATTTTATCATTTCTGCTGAAGTCTTTGGGACGAATAGCGAACATTAAATTTTAACTACGCTAAAAAAAATAACTTTCTCATTTTCTCCAGTGCTTTTCTTGGTGGATTTTGTGGGTTTTTTGTACTGTAGACACCTGGGCATGCTTGTGTGCTGCTTTTCTCTTTTTATAGCTATGAATATAATCCACAGGTTTGTCCTCTTAAATGTAAGAAAACTATGTTAAATGTTCAACTTCAGAAATGTAACCACAATGCACTCTGCTGGAAGAAAGCTGTCAAGCATTGTATGACTGATCTCAAAGCTCGGAGACATAATTTCTGGACTGAGGAATGCCTTCTGTTGTTTTGAGACTGGAGTTAATTGCTAGATTTTACATATATAGTAATGTCTTTTGGTTTTTCCCGGTTAGGGGTGACCACAGCGGAATTCCAGTCCGTTCATAATTGGCAGTGGATTTTTACGGAGCCGTGTTGCCAGCCCAACGCCCAAACTTCAAAGAAGGCAGACCCATTCACGCACACACCTACCTGCATGTCTTTAAACGTCACTCGACTGCGGGGAGGATTTGCAGACTCCACACAGAAGGCGCTCCAGCCAAGAATCGAACGGGAGAACCTCTTGCTGTGAGGCGACAACGCTAACGCACCACCACGGCTCCTAGATTTTACATATATAATGTCTTTTATTGCTGTAGTTTCCTGGCCAGGTGCAAGATCAAAGACATTATAAAACTCTTGAGTTTCTTTTAGCCTGGGAACCAGAGAAGAATGATGTAATCTAAAATGAGTCAGTAGTGATGTATTATTTTTTAAGACTTTCTCAGATAGATAGAGAATCAGAGCATTTTGGATTTTGTCTGAAGAATATCACTCATCAGTACTCTGCCTTTGCTCTATATGTATGTTTATTTAGAACTGTGATTGCTCTTAGGGTTACATAGGAATTTAGTCAAATTTAGTCTACTTGTTTTCTATATTTATGTCAGACTATTCTGCAGTATTATTTTAAGCATTTTCCTGTGATTTCTGAACTTTTAACTAGCACTGTGTTGCACTGAGGATATTTGTCTTGTGTTTTTATTATTTATTATTAAATACTTTTAAACCTTTCAACTGTGGATGTTTTGTGTAGAGATAATTTAAGCTCTAGAGTACTGGCATGTATTTGATGATACTGTACAAAGCCACTCCAATAAGCCTTGCTGTTCATCCACTTACTACTTGGGTAATAATATTGCACAGTATAATTGAACACCCTTTGATAACGGCGTTTTTAGTAGCTGATAAGAGTAGTTGGTGGCAGCGATTACTACCTTATAGCCTGGCAGGAGGGGGCATAGCTGGAGAACCTGTGCCAGCCTTCCCCAGGAATGTCTGTGTGTTTGTATATAAACCAAATCTCAAAGTGTGTGTGTGTCAGCTACTTGGGCAGGGACACGAAGCACTGGTTGGACAGAGTGGGCACCGGAGGTTTTGGCTTGACTACTCGGCTGAGATCTGTACCCTATAGCTGTGCCAGTGGGGAGTCTTATTGGGGATCTGGAGAGAAAGGGGAAAACCAGCCCCAGATTGACTGTGATCTCTGTGTGCTCTTAAGGGAAATTGTACTTTACTGTGTGCGTACTTGTTATCTCTCCCAATGTGGATGCCCCTCACTGGTGCTAGTGGTGACGATTGAGGCTCCTTGATTACTGGGCCAGTGTACGGGCATCACAGGCAAGATGTAACATCTATCTCACTTTATGCTGAACATTCCGTATATGGGCAGTTGTATTTCCTAACACACCTGTTGTACTTACCGTAAACTATTAGCCTAGCATTTTAACCAAAATAACATCATAGGATAGATCCTAAACAAATTTACAGTGTATAACATAAATTTCTTAGATGGTAACAATTTATGTATGGTCTCTGTGACATCACTGGCAGCTCATACATCTCTAATAATTAAGTACTACTCCATACATTTGCTAATGTGACAACCCTGGGGAAAGCACATACCTGTTCCGAGTACTGGTATGATAAGCTATACCACCTGTAACAGGTTTAGTCATCTCAGCATTCCCTGAGGCATCAAGCCTCCTACTGTGCATTCTCTCATTTTCTTCAATAAATTCAGGGGCTGTAGAGAAACAAATGGGAGTCCACTACACATTGAATGGTAGAGAGTGTCATTTCACATGTGGAGATTTAAGCCATATCTTACTTATAATACACAGAAGGTGGCTGCTCCCTCAGCTCATCTTCCTATCAGCCCAGGAGGTTGGAATTTCTACCGTTTAGATCACTGTAATGATAACAGCATTGCTCACCATTATGAGGTACACCGATATCACAATGTAACATCTTGTGCCAGGCTGCACCAGGCATGTACTTTAAATTGTGGCCCTTGATACTGCTCATCAAAGAACCTTGGCCTGTAATGCTTGTGGAGGAGATGGCAGAATATTGTTGATCCCTGAGGTCATAGCCTTTGGATTCTAAATGCTTTTCACAAAGCCATAGTTGACAGTGTAATTGTTTGCAAAGAGAAAGGCTTAAAAATCACAATCAGATTTGTTTTTGTCTTTGCCAACTGTTGTACAACAATGCTTATTCCAACTGTGTGACCAGTTGTGGAAAAGAACATATATAAGTAGTGTAAGATAGTGGTTGTACAAAATAATTGAAGGTGTGAAACATGACAACCTAGCCACTTGCTATACGATAAGTAATAGTAGTAGTCAGTTGGACATTGACATTGATGGTTCTATTAGTGATGTCATACACAGAAAGAGAACGAAGAAGAAATGATCTCTACACAATTAATGGTCATGAGTGAGGTGTGTTCATCTATTTTTTGACCAGTTTAAATGATGGAAATAGGAGTATAGGAAAGAGTTAAAAAGGAAATGTAAGCAGAGGGGAAAACATAGCCTGAAAAAGTAAGGAATGAGCAGGATGGAGGTGGGAAAGGTGCGGTAATCTTTTTTGTTGGGACAGGTCCTCATTTTTCATAAACAAAGAGAAGGTAAGTTAGGGAAGGAAGGAAGGGAAGTAATTTGAAGGTAAGAGGGTCAGGGTAGGTAACAGGGGAAGATATACAAGACTGACAAGGGGTCTGATAACACCATGAGGGATGGGAGCACAATGGTGAATGACAGATCAGACGGAGGGAAGACAATGGTGAAGGGAGGATTGTACAACAAACAGGGGTGAGCATAGACTCAATAAGGAAAGGAACACCGGAATGGGAGCTAGGATGGGGTTCTACAACTGCTGTCCCTTCCAGCTGTGACCCAGTGGGAGCTTACTCATCACCCTGAGTACTTTCACCACTGGGCTAAATCTCAGATGGCAGACATGGTGCTGGACAGGGACACAACTCAGTGAGTTGATGGAGGATGTTCTCCATGTGACCAGTTTGGGCATCTAACTTCCTGCTGATTGCCTCTCCCACAATGTCTGCCATCTGCAATAGGTGACAAAGGTGTCACCTCCACTGGCACTGCTACTGCTAAGTACAACAGTCCCAAGATCTGATACAGGGCTACCTATACTGGATGATGCAGGTAGGGCAGGAGATGTGGAAGTGACTGTGGCAGTCTTGATCCCAGATATTGTGGTTGCTTCAGGTATTGGTGGAGCTGCTTCCTCCTGTGAGGACTGGCAGGCCTTACCTAAGGGATGGGTGCAGGTCTAGATGCCGCTTCATTTAATAGTAAATATAAATGGAGATAAACAAAATAAATGCATGTATTACAAAGGATAACAACAAAGAGGTTGGGGGAAAGAGAAGTACACATACAATGAAAAAAATGAAGCTGATATATATTTTTATGATGATAAAGGTACATATAACATATATGAATAAAAAACAAACACCCTTTTCAATTTACCAAGGCTGCTGGCATACACAAGCAAGAGAAGGACTTGAACCCACAGTCATCATTACCTGCATTCTGAAAGACATAGCACCAATCTATTCAGCTACTCAGACAATCCAGCTGTGGGGTTCCAACACACACTAATGGGATGTCTGAGATGAATGTACATGTATAAAGAAAAAATTGCTGCTCAGATATTCATTCCCCAAACAGGTGCTATAAGTTAAGGAAACAAGTATACTGACAAAGAGTGTCTGTGTCCACCAAAAAACGCAGCTCAGATGTACTTTTCCCTTCTAATCTTGTAGTTATTAAATTGAAAAAAGCACCTCAGATTAAACATTATATCAGAACACACATTGGAAAGGGAAGATTTAAACCAACAAGAATCATCCCAATATGAGAGCGCAGCCTTAACATCTTCAGCCACTTGTCCAAGTACATGACAAAATACATGTACACTCACACGAATAACTTCCAACATTCATACTGCCACACTTGAACAATGGAAGTTAGTACAGAAGTGGCAGAGATGTATGAAAGCAATACTGTATGAAACTGCATCTGCACTACCTTTAATATTAAAACTAGTACATTATGAAGCAAATATACTTACCCTGGAGTTATCTTAGCCACTTTAAACCTCTTCTGTGCAGCTGTATATTTTCTGCAATAGCTTCAGGGGATACTGAGTGAAAAAAAAAAAACGCGTAAGATATGTGAATAGCACACAATGGCAGGTTGTATATGTATCTAACATAAGTTCGACTTACAGTACGTAGGGGGTTCCTGTTGTCTAACTTCCTTCTCCCACTGGCCTAGGAGGTCAGCATGTTCTGTTGTCACCTCATGTTACTATAATGATGATGGCACTGTTCCCCTATTTGTGAGATGTCTGGGGTATGAGTGACTGCCTGAGCTAAACTATCCCATGCTTCAGTCTTTTAATGAGGCCCTTGTGCACCTGGCAGTATTTTTTATGTAGGAAGTGGAGATAGAGTTTTGTCTCCTCTACACATCACCTCTGTACTCTAATAGAAGTAGTGTCTTCCCCTTTTCCAGTAATGATGCCTCACCATGAAGACTCATGAAAAGAAATAACTACCGTATTTCCCCGAAAATAAGACCGTGTCTTATACTTTTTCCCCAGCTGAAATACGCATTAGGGCTTATTATCGGGGGATGCCTTATTTACCCCCATACAACAATCTACATTTATTCATTTATTCATGTACAAAAATCGACATTTATTCATGTACACAAATTGACATTTATTTGGTACTTTTCTGTTATTGGGCAACAGTTCTAGGTAACGCGTTAACAGTTGTGTAAGAATTCTACATAAACAGTGCAACAGACATTTCAGCTTCAGAATATCTACACCTTGGCTTTCACAGTGCAATATTTCATGCTTAACAGAAAGTGTAGAAAAATCTCAATACATGTGTATTGGAGGAGGGGAATAAAACAGGTGAATAACTGCCACTTTTTGAGTGGTGATGCTTTCTTTATTCCTTACCCAAACTGTAAGTGAAAAATGATGGAAAGTCATAAAAATGAAGTCTGGGAACTAGTGGCCTTACTTTGTAATTACCCCTTGATAATGAAACGTTACCTTAATAAAATAAAGTAAAAAAACTGACAAGAGCTTGCTGGCAGCTGAAAGCAGAAGCAATCCAGTCCGTTGCCCCGATAACGGAAAAGTTATTCAAATACAGTCATGTCATCTTCTTCTGGAACATTGTCATAAGTCTCCAAACCCTGAATTCTGGTCTGAATTTCTTGCAACTCCATTTCCTGTAGAACAATTGGCCCCAATCTGTCATGCCCAGCAATAGAGCTCTCCTTTAATGAGCACTGCTTGCCCATGTATCCTGCTCATAGTGCATTGGCAACACAGCTGTTAGTGATTTTATCCCAAGAATTCTTCACCCAAGTCACGACCTCTTGCAAGCTAGGCTTCACAAAATTTTCATGCTGATTTCTCTCCATTCTATTTTCAATGTAGTCATTGAGTTCCATGCGCCAATGGTCCTTGAATGGCTTGTTTATTGCAATATCAAGAGTTTGGAGATAGGCAGTCATTCCTGCAGGAATCATTATTTGATCAATTCTTTTCTGTGCAAGGAATTTCTTCATGTCTTTAGCATGGTGAGTGCTGGCTGAATCCCAGACTAGCAGACCTCTTTTGCCACCTCGCAAAACAAGTGGCAGCATTACATCAACCCACTTCCTTATAACTGCTGGTGTGCACCAGGCGTTTTTGGTTTCAAGAATGTAAATGCCTGAAACACGTTCAGTCTTATCTTTTTTGCCCTTACTAATGATTAGAGGTGGGGTTTTCTTTCCATCTAGACGAATTGCCAAAATACAGGTAAGACATGCACTTTTGTAACCAGTGAGGGAATGTAGATTGACGAGGCACCCATCTGATCAATTGTAGTTTGAGATCCTTGGCCCATAAACATTGCAGTTTCATTCATAGTAATCATGTTGGAGAGTTGGTATTTAGAAAGGTCGATGCCATCAACAAAGGACTTGAATGCAAGTGCACGTTTAATAACTTCAGTATCTTCCAGCTTGAACAGTGTTTTTGATCTTCTTAGAGACAGTTCATATCGCTGAAGGAAGTCATCCAGCCAATGTTGTGATGCTTTGAATTCTTCTGGGGATATTTCTAACTGTGGTCCCATTGCAAGGACAAATGCTTGAATATCACCCCTGCGCACAACCAAAGCCTTTGCTCTCCTGTTAGCAATCCATTCACAGATGATGTCTTCCAGCTCAGGAAATAATGGTTACCGACCTGATTCACACTTGCATTTCTTAGCATTTCCTTTGTCGGCCTGTTGACTGAGGTTATCATATGCTGCTCGCCATTTTCAGACCAATTGGAGATCAAACTTCTTCTCTTTGCAGAAAGCCATCAGATTCTTTCCCTGGGAGTCCTCCATGATTCCTTTCTTGTACTCGACAGAATAGCTCTTTCTTTTTGCACTCATCTTGTCGGGGGGGGGGTTAATTGAAGACTTACGAGACAGGAGTGGCAACACAAAAAGGGAGACACTGGTGGTGTAGTGATTTTTATGGTGCATTCATGAATAAGATGTTAATTCTACATTTTTTTTGTGTACAAAACAATGCCTAAAAAATATGAGGAAGCAGAAATCTGCTGCTGACTCTGGTGAAAAGAAAACATGGAAACCAAAGTTTTCCAGTGCAAATGATTAGGTGCTACTCCAGGCCCTCTGTCTCCATAATCACCAGCTCTTTGGCATGGATGTCACTGGCCAGGCCCACTGGAACCGTGCCTGACAAGATGTGGTGGTAGACATTAATGAGCTTGGTGGCTAAGCTGCAAATTATGAAATGGTAGACTGCAGGACCACTGACATAACACATGCTGCTGAACTAAAAACTGTCCACATGGCATGGGAAGGTAGGTTGACTCATGCTAGGCTATCGAGTGAACCACCTTTTATGGAGACATGGGAGTTTCTGATCTCTATCAGAGAAAGTGACACCTCCACATGTGTGGTGTTGGATGTTGGGGCAAAGCCTGAGTGGCCAACTAGACTAGTTAATGGAGATGCCCCAGGTATGCAGAAGTCTTTCTGTGTAAGACTGCCGGCAAGTTCTCTTAACCTTTTAGTCACAATCCAGCTTATTAATAACTTATGGTATACACAAACATGAGGGATTCCCCTTGTATGACAATCAGCGCAAAGTATGCAATTTAAACATTTGCTTTTAAAATGGTATTATTCATCCATCTCAATTTCATGTATACTTCTGGTACTGGGTAATACTTACACACGATATTGTGCTTTGGTGTATTCACAACTGATTTGTTATCTGGTACCAGCACTTTGGAACTGCCGCCAACTGATGTTGGAGGATCTGCAACCTGTGATGATGATGCTGGTGCTGGTGTGATTGAGCTGTCACAGTCAGTACCGTGTGTGCATGCGAGCGTGTGTGTGTGTGTGTGTGTGTGTGTGTGTGTGTGTGTGTGTGTGTGTGTGTGTGTGTGTGTGTGTGTGTGTGTGTGCGTGCGTGTGTGTGTGTGTGCGTGTGTGTGTGTGTGTGTGTGTGTGTGTGTGTGTGTGTGTGTGTGTGCGTGTGTGTGTGTGCGTGTGTGTGTGTGTGTGTGTGTACTGGACACAGGGAATGGGACGACTATGTCTCCTATACAGACCATGGATGCAGTCTGTATGCCTGCAGATACATAGCAGACATACACATTGGAAAGAGGGGATAGGTTACTGGTTAGCAGTCAGGAAAATGTGGTTCCTCCCTTTGGACATATATCAGAATCTGTCCCTAACACCCAAGAGTGGAAAAGTACACACACACACACACACACACACACACACACACACACACACACACACACACACACACACACACACACACAAACACACACACACAGTGGGTTGAGTAATGTTGCTCACTGGAGATTATACTTACTCCCCTGCCCTGAGGCTGATGTATCAGTGGCCTCAATCCAGCATATATGCAGGACCATTGTGGAGGCACAGGCCAGTACCAGCATAGCCATGTCTGAGTCAGTGAGGGTTATGCAAGACATGTGAGATGACCTACAGGTGTGTATGTTCCTCATGTGTGATAGTTTTGATAGATTCAGTCACATACTGAAATATGCTATGCCCTATGAAACTCAACTGCCAGAGGTAAGGCGCTGTCCATAAAGCCATTCCACCACTATCTCCACAGGTAAAGGCCATAATGGCCATGGATGACCTACTGTAGATCATGCTCCCATAGCATTAACAGTTTCACAACTACATCTGTTGTGGAGGTGTCTATGTCCAATAGACAGCATCCCTGTGGTTATGGCAGCCATAGTAGTGGCACATTTTGTAGCAGACATTGCTCATTCTTGTACAGCATACGAGGATCTATCCAGGGTCATGGTATGACCAGTGCAACTTCTGGTAGAGCCAGCTCTTATGGGTGGGGGCATGCATGGGATGCTCAAACTTCTACCATAAATGCCTTGGACTTGGCCAGTCAATTGAGCTGCAGTATTGCAACTATTTCTGAGACTGTGTTCCAGCAGACATGCACTCATAGCACCACAGCCCACAGTACATTACACACACACACACACACACACACACACACACACACACAGCAAAGTAAAGCAGATACACTACAAAAAAAGTGATATAAAAACAACACCAGGCTGTGCCTATCCATGCATAGGCTGGCCATGCTGTGCATCAAACATTACCATCCCCAGTAACAATGTAGAAAGAACATGGTGCAGTTATCAGAATTTTCACATACTTCCACTAGCACTGGCTCTTAACAATGCACCCCCTCCCAATACACACGCGGGCACACGCGCACACACACACACACACACACACACACACACACACACACACACCAGCACATTTTACTTTAATAATCCTCGGCACTCACAGATTTCCTTGAGAAAGACATTCAGATATGTGCTGTTTCCCCACCTGTGCAAATAGTAATAACTGTGCCCTGTTCTTTCAATAGCATATGCATGGATAAGCACAGCCTGGTTTTGGTTTTATATGCATCAGTTTTACTGTAGTGTATCTGCTTCACTCTGCTTTGCTTATGTTCTGAAGTTATATGCAAGCAACTGCCTCTTTCTAAGTGTAATGGCATACTGCTCCCACCGCTGTCTGGCTCCAGAGCATATCCATCATCAACTACAAGATGACCTGGGGAAGCCACCCCCTCACACAATGTTGGTAGAGGTCACAGGTGTGCCATATGTGGCAGTTGTGATACCTACCTGGGTAGCCTACAGGTCCATTGTAGATGATACCCTGTGTATTACAGGCCACCTGCCAATTGAAGGAGTGACACCCTGAACAGTTCATGTACCTCCTTCCCAGTTTACCAGGTGGACACTTTATTTCAGTGCAGGTGCAGTCTGTGGGCCCCAGTACCTCAGGGAAATGAGCTATATCATAGTAATCCCACATGGAGTTGGTTGTCTTCTCTGTAGTATATTTGAGCCACATATGCTCCTCCCCATGCTGAAGTATAGCATCAAGAAACAGGAATATTCTCAAAGCAGATGCCTAAGATACCCCGACTGTGTCACTTGTAAATTGCTGTAAGGTCCCTGTAGCTAATATCTGTAAAGACATACATACCTTATTATCCACTGGGATAACTATTCCTCAACTCCTACAGTGCTGCAGACAAGGCCGGTGTTATTCTTAACACAGTACCAGTCCACAATATCGGGATTGTGGAGTCCATGAAATGTTAAGTATGGAAGGAAGATCCTGAACATCAAGTAACATCAGGCATGGTAGCAGCAATAATAGCCTCTTACAAATGCACCTTTACTATAGCTGCAAGAACCCCTAACATTGTTTAATGATTCAGTCAGTCTGAACATGACCAATTAACAGGGTTCAAATATGCAGTGGATGCAGCCCTGTTGCGAGGCATTTATAGATTTCTGAATCACTCTGCCATTTTGTTTTGCCTCATTAACATACACAAAGATGCTCATTTTAATAGTGTTACTCATTACCGTGTCATTATATTGTCATTAGTATATACTGCACCAGAAAATGCTGCTTGGCATAGCCACATTGTGCAACTTATTTTCATGAATCACACATTCCCTGTACATTCCTGCTCATCCAGCAAATTTATATATTTTAGTTTGTTTACTGGGGTAATACACTGATCACTATAGACCATTTGCAGGCACAGCCCAGGTGAAGAAATTCACAAAAAAAAAGAAAACAGAACAAATTCACAAACACAGAGTAATCACAGAAGGTAGATAATCCCATAGATAATTGATACAGTATGTTCATAGGTTCATAGGTAGGCACTAGGCTATCTGCCCGAGGGCATTTATAAGCCTAGCCAGAGTGTGTCGGCTTTCGCTGCCCCATTGATTAATTAACTGATCCTCTGTCAAGCAGAGCCAATGACGTGATCCCAGGGGTGTATTTGCTGTTACCCATCCACTCGTCAAAGTTTCTCTTGAAGAGTGTTAGTGAGGAGCTCTGCCTGATGTAGTTTGGAATTTTGTTCCAAAGCATGGGGAGTCTCTGTGACAGGAATCTATCCCTCCAGCATGTTCTATTTATTGTTGTGGTGAGGTTTAGCTCACTAGAGCACGTGGCTCGCAGTGACTTGGATTTCTTTAGGTGAAGCATGTCCATCAATTCTGAGTTGGACATCGCTTTGTAAGTCAGGCAGAGATCACCTCTGAGTAAGCGATATGCCACTGAGTACAGCAGGAGTTTTTTCAGTTGGGCTGTATAGGACATATGTTTGAGGTCAGTAATCCTCTTGGTGAGGTACTTTTCTGGTCTTTCCAGCTGTTGGAAGTGTCTTGTGAGGTACATCCCAAATGGGGCATTGTACTCTATGATGGGTCTAATGAGTGACGAGTAGAGGGGCACTATAACCTCTTTATTTCTAGATGTGAACCATTTAGTAATTAGATGGGCCACATAGAAGGATTTCCTAACTACTTTAGCAATATGATTGTCAAAGGAGAGATTACTATCTACCTGAGTCCCCAGATCTCTTATTACCTCTTCTGTATTAAGGGGGCTGCCACCTATGTGGTAATTTGTGGGTGTTTTGTTTTTCCCAAATGGGATGACTATGCATTTTTTGGCATTTAGCTTGAGGCCATGACTTTGACACCAGGTGTCCTTCTCAGTAAGCCCCTTTTGGAGGATGTCTGTGTCAGCCGGAGAGTCAATTATGGCTCCCAGTTTGCAGTCATCGGCAAACTTGGTTAGCCATAGTCCTCCTGTGTTTGCCTGTATGTCTGAGAATTATATGCCGAACAGTAGGGGTCCCAAGACCGAGCCTTGCGGAACACCACTTGTGACTGGTTTAGAGTCGGACCTGGAGCCCGCTATTCTTACTGTGTGAGTTCTGTCTGTGAGCCAGTTGGCAACCCATCTCGTGATGTAGGGGTTTATGTTCAGGCTGGTGAGTTTTTCTGTAATACCCAAGTGGGGAATGGTGTCGAAAGCCTTGGTGAGGTCAAGGTAGGCTGTGTGAACCACCTTTTCCTCGTCTATGGCCTTGGTGACTGTCTCAAAGAAGTTAACCAGGTTTAGTAGGCATGATCTGCCCTTAACAAAGCCAAACTGGGTCAGGTCAAGTGTTTGGAGATTCCCAGTGTCTTTGTTAATGAGTTCCATGATGATTTGCTCCATAGCCTTGCAGACCAGGCTAGTCAGGCTTATGGGGCGATAGTTACCAGGGTCAGTTGTGGCCCCTCCTTTGTGGAGAGGAATAACCGTTGCTGTGCACCATTCTATGGGCACGTAGCCTGTGAAGAGGCTGAGGTTGAACAGTGTGTTTTGGTGGGGGGGTTAGTTCGTTCTGTAGTTCATGCAAGACGCAGCCTGGGACACCATCTGGTCCCATTGACACTGTGTTTTTGGCTTTTGAAAGGGCTGCTTTCACCTGTGCGTCTGTGATTTTTGGGACACTACACTTTTCCAGTATTGTTGTGGGCCCTTTTGGAGGCGAAAGGGGGGTGAAATTTGCACTGAATCTATCTTCCAGGATGTTGGCAATATCAGTAGGTTCAGTATATTTTGTGTTATTTTGCACTAGTTCAGTGCATATCTGCGAGTTGCCACGTAGATTATTAACATGGCTAAAGAAGGCTTTGTGGTTATCTTCTGAATCCTTGGCTATTTTTCTTTCAAAGTTAGCCTTGGATGATTTCATGAGGGACCTTAGTTTCTTACTGATACTGATCAGGGGTGTCTTTCCTTCTTGGGATTTGCTTTTTTCCTGAACAGTTTCCTTCTTCTATTGTAGTGCCTGTTTATAGCAGGGGTCCACCAAACTGGTTTCCTTCTCTTAGAGGAGTGAGTCTTGGTTTTGCTAGGGATGGCAAGATCCATGCATCCTTGTAGGTGCTCATAGAGCGCATTTGTAAAGGTTTCTGCATCTTGGGCAACGTTACCTTTTAGCGTGGGGGCTTACCACCTCTGTCTTAAGTAAGGTGAAGTTTGCTTTAGAAAAGTTTTTTTTACTGTGGTTTCCTTAGTTGGGGGTGGTGGTGGGGTGTGGACATCCAGAGTGATTAGTTTATGGTCTGATCTAACCAGTGACTGGTTGATCTCCGGTGTGGAACACCTGTCGCCCATGTTGGTGATGACCAGATCCAATATATTTTCACCTCTGGTAGGGGAGTTTACCAGCTGATCCAGGGCATTTGAGTTGATGAATTCCAGAAAGCGCTGGGCCTGGGAGTTTGTACTCGAGTAGTTTTCCCGGTGAATGGTAGGGAAATTGAAATCACTCAATATCAGGGTGTTCGGTAGGACCTTCATGTTTTCCAGTGTCTCCAGAAAGGTGGAGCAGTGATCCTGGGTCATGGAGGGTGATCTGTAGCAGAGTATATGTATATATATATATGTAAATAGCAGAGTAGAAATTCAATTACCATCAATGTTCTCTGCATTCAGCTCTTTATTATCAGAGTTCATCCATAATATCTGTTATCTGAAATTAAAGACAAAATTGCTGTATGAAAGAGATTATGTTAGGAGACCACACTCTACAATCACAGTGGTAGGAAATCCTAGTATAACAAGCAATGGTCAGTATTAAATAATGCATGCAGGGGACACTGTTTGGTGACCTAGCTTCCCAGATGGGGGTACAATATATTACTGAATTAAATAATGTTAAGTGCAATAATGTGTATTTTTTAATTAATTAAATAATTTAATAGACATTGCCATCAAATTATGGACATTATTAAATGCATTTGGTCAGTTCTAATGAGTTCATGTGAGAGAATGAAGCTTGATAATGACAGTCCTAATTTTTTGTATAAAAAGTCCACTAACTTAAACTGCAGTTATGCTATAAAGACAGACCCTAGGCTAAGTTTCTCAGCATTAATACCAAGGGTTCACATACCTACATTTCATACGTATTTAATAACTGAGTTTTAACATCCTCTATCTGGCAAAATGTCTACTTTCAAAGTATATGCAAATTGTACTGCAGGAAATGTGACTAAGTGACTTGTGTAAAATGTTCCGGATTTTATGTTAGAAAATTCAAGCTCAGATAGAAAGATAGAATTTCTGAACATTATTCAGAAATGTCAAGTCTGGAGTAATGCCTTTGCGAATCATGCATGACAATGGTACAGTACATGCATTTGAATTTAGAATTATTAAGAAAGTGATAGTAATCCCAGGAGGTGGAGACTGATTATCTGGAGTATTACTGGATCACACAACGTCAGGCTGACAAACATTCGGGACTGAACTACGCTGTCAGGATCAAAGCACTTTCAAAACAACAAATTAATAACTTGTTAATTTCCATTTGTTTACTGGGAAAGTCCAATTGGGTAATCAAGCCTCATTGCAATGATGGGCCAGGGAGAAGAGTTCCACAATAAATAATAACAGCAGTACATGTTCAGCATACAGAATACTCAGGTAACATTTAGCAACATTACATACAATGTTCCACAAGAACCATTTACAGTAGCACTATACCATACACATAATGCTTAGGTAACAGTCAGTTGCATTACATACAAAGTGAGGATAAATAAAGCAGATAATTATGAAATAAGGCATTTGTGCAGCAACATAGTCAGCAGTGGGTGCAGTACATTCAGTCAGATATAATTGGTTTACCTTTACAAGGTCACAAACAAAATATGCGACCAGGCATATATCTGGCTCACATGGTCGGAAACTGCAATTTCGAAAGTGTCAAACAGTGAAAGTGCTGAGCATCGAATTCGACATTCTGGTAATGTCAAATGTTTCCAAAACACCTAACATTTCTGGGTGTCTCCAAACACTGTCATGCAGGGGGCAAGCCCCCCTGCAACCCCCAGCCCCCCACACCTCTGCTACTTTAATATACTAACTCCGAGCTCGCACTACAGTGAAGGAAAGGTATAGTGCGATCTGCACCCGGAATGCCGAATTCAAATGAGTGAATGCCAGTGTGCATTCGCTCATTTGAATTTGCAACAATGGAATTTGACATTCCCAAATTTTGCCATTTTACTTTCGCACTTTGGTGCTTCATACAACGGACTCCCGACTAAATGAAGGTAAACCTATAATTATATGCATTTTGTCATATGAAGAAGACGGAAAATAAGAGAGAAGAGATGATCACTGATATGCATGTGTACATTAGGAGCGGTAGTTTAGGAATGATGTCACCTAGGGAATAGCAGAGGCATAGCCAGGGGTCAAGAAGGAACAGTTGTAATTTATCTTTCAAGATATGTGTGCTGTTGAGGAGTCTGATTGGAAGGGGAATTGAGTTCCAGTATTTTGAGATACAGCTGGAGTAAAAAGCATTTCATGCTTTGCTTTGAGCTTTGTGAATTACGAGGAGATGTTTGTCAGTAGAGTGGAAGACATGTTCGTCTGTAGCATGGAGACCTCTGTTAGTGGAACGGAGTTGTATTGTACTGCTTGGGGAAGGGCATTTATCAGGATGAAAGACTAACCTGTGAACAAATTGAAGCTGAGAGTAGATGAGGAGGTGAGGCAGCTCAAGTCAGTTCAGGTGATTTACAGCAATATAGTTATCTGTGGAGTATGACTTGGAAGGAAATTTGGGCATTTTATTACAGCATTGTTCTAGTTTAGTTGTCAGGTGGACTGGAGGTTGGTGAAAATAGGAGAAGCATACAGAAGTGTAGGCAGCAGGAAGATGGATGCTAATGTTATACAGCTGTTTTCAGTCAGATACTGTTTGGCTCTATATGAGTATGGCAGATCTAACTTCTGATGTGTTTTTTGATTGTTTGTTGGGCGGGGAGATTGAATGTCATGATATCATCTATTATCACCCCACATAATTTAGCACTGGAGACTACCTCAATATTTGTGTTATTTGCAGATGTGATCTGAAAGTTAGTCTTGCATTCATTTGAGACTTAGGAGCAAAAAGGAAAATTTTTGCTTTTTTGGGTTTAGTATTAGGTCAGATTTTGCTAGACAGATTTCTGTGGAGGAGAATGAATCTTGTGTGAGCTGTTGGAGAAGAATGGAATTTTGTGTAGAGCAGATAAAGGTTGCATCATTGGCATACTGGACTAGTTTGGCATATTTTGAGGCACTGTGTAAATTATTGATAACTATGTTAAACAGGAGTGGTCCTAGTGTGGAGCCTTGAGGAACACAGGCAGAGACAGTTAAAAAGGTTTAGATGCCAGATTGCCATTTAACATCTTGGAATCCTTCAGACAGATAGCTGGGGAATCAGGAGAGATTGGAGCAGGACAGATAAAAGGAGGCTAGCTGATAGAGCAAGTTTACTATGACAGCCCATGTCAAAGGCATTAGATAGGTCCAAAAAGAGAGCAGATACAATATTGCCTGTATTGTGGCTATGATTAATGCAATAAGAAAGGTCTAATAGTGCAGTAATGATACTGTGGTATGGTCTAAAGCCAAGCTGACCAGGGGAAAGGAGGTTATTGGTAAGTATGTAGTTGAGGAGTTGAGAATGGATGCATTTTTCTAAGATTTTGATATGGGTTAAGTATAGCTATGGCTTTATAGTTGGAAAGATTAGTTGTGTTTCCTCCTTTGTGCAGGATTAAGATGAATAATTTCTTCCACAGGGAGAGAACATAAGACTGTTGGATGGATCTGTTAATGAGTATTAATATTAATTATGTGATGTGTTCAACTTGCTGGTTTCTGCCAAATGATCACTATTTAAATGCTTTACTACCCTTTTACTATTTTTAGTATCTGACGAAACACTGTTTTGAGTGTGAAAGCATGTGTGTTTTACCTTCTTTATAATTTTTAATAAATATTTCTTGGTCATTTCTGACCCAGATTTTTTTTTTGCTATTTTGGATTTTATTTTTGTTCAGGATTTATTAAAGCTTAACAACCACACTATAGTTGAAAGTATTATGCTGGAATAAAAAAGTAAGCCAGCTGTAAGCTATCCTAGAGCAAACAGCATCAGAAACACTAGATCCAAGGACCTGAACTTTGCCTGCGACATAAATAGAATATGCTGGAGAGGCTGATATGTGTCTCAAAGTAACCCTTCATTGCAGAATAAGCACCCCATCCACATGAAGCAGACTTCATCCATGACACTATTCAATGAAAACCTTGATCATTGGATGGAAAATCGCAAATTCACCCCTGGACTGGCCCCCATGTCTCTGATGAATAGAGGCTGACAGCAAGCAAATGACTCCCCAACTAACATACCTCCCCAACATAACCCTTAGCTACCGCCTTGCTTACATACCCCACCATATAGGTGTCCAATGAACTCAAGGACAAAACTAGGTTGTTTTGTGCAGTTAGGCTTATAAAAACCATGGTGGTCATTAGTCTAGTATAAGCCTATGATGCTGTGTAGCTTATCTCATTATGTACAGATCACCATCTGCCTATTTAATGTACAATAATAGTATGTGTTATTGTTTAAAGCACATCACAAGTTAACAAAATGAAAAGTGCTGCATGACGTGTACAGACCTACACATACCCATTAGTCTTGCAAAAAGTAGAAGTCAGCCTATAATATGTAAGGGTAACCATCTGAAATCTAAGACCTACTAGAGTGAGTCCTGAATGACAGAGCCATATGGGAAACATATGTAAAATGC
Source organism: Protopterus annectens (assembly GCF_019279795.1). Taxonomy (NCBI): domain Eukaryota; kingdom Metazoa; phylum Chordata; order Ceratodontiformes; family Protopteridae; genus Protopterus; species Protopterus annectens. The sequence continues at coordinate 876,841,653 of NC_056745.1, forward strand.
ATTTTGCAGGGATGTATGCCCTCTGCAGCCACACTCCTGCCACAAACTCCTCCTCATTTAATAGATCAACTTCTTCTAGGTCACACTAACTCAGAGTAAAGGGAATAAATATCATCATCATCTTCTTCAGCCTCCTTCTCCCATTTTCTACGTGGGGTCAGGGTGTTGGGTCAGCTGTCTCCATCTCTCTTGAGTCACTGTCACTCTCCTACCTTCCTCGACAGTTATGCCTGACTGTCACAGGTCTTCTCTCACACAATCCATCCACATCTTTGCTGGATGCCTTCATTTCTTCTTGCCTTCTTCCTGTCAGTCCCAAATCTTCTTCACCAGATTGTCTCCTTCTTTTATGTACATGTGCCTGAACCACCGTAATCGACTCTGTTAGACCTTCACTGCAGTTGAAGCTACTTTGGCTTCTGCTCTGATGTCCTCATTTCTTTGTCTGTCCCACAGTTTGCATCCTACCACCCTTCTCAGGCCTTTCATCTCCATCACCTCTAGTTTCCTCAACTGCTCTGCCTTTACTGCCCAGGTTTCTGTACATGCAGTAGTACTGGTCACACTACTGTTTTGTACACCTTATTTTTCATCTTCTTTGGCATTCTCCTGTCCTACTCTACTCCAGCAACTCTGTGCAAGTTGGATGCAGCTCCTCTGATTCTAACTTTGACCTCATTCGGACTTCCCTTCTCCTCAGCCACCCATCCCAGATACTTGAAGCTATTAACCTGTTCCACAATTTTCCCTTCTATATGAATTCTCAGCTCCTGCTGATTTTATCCATTTACTGCCATTGCAGCTGTCTTATTTGTACTCACTTTCATCCCATGTGCCTTCAGTTTTGCATTTCATTCCCCTATCCTTTGTTGAAGTTCTTGCTCCAAGTCTGACTGCAATGCCACATCATCTGCATGCTGCAGCTTTGTCGATCTGTCCTCACCAACCTGTTTCTAATGTAGTCCATCACCAGTATGAACAGTGCTGGGCTCAGAGATGAACCCTGATGCACACTCACTCTCACTCGTACTTGAGTCTTCAGGTCCTTGTACATAGTCTGCACTAATTCTACCAATGTTTCTGGGACTTTGAACCACTGCAGGACTGCCCAAAGTCAGCTTTCTTGGGACCTTGTCATATGCTTTTTCCAAGTCTAGGAATGCCAGATGGACTCTTTACTCATCTCTAGCTTCTTCTCAACTATCTGCCTCACTGCAAACATTGGGTCAGTTGTGCTGCTTCCTGATCTGAATCCAGACTGCTCATCTCCCTTCCTACCTTATACTACTCTGTGTATTTGTTCATCTATCACATTCTCCAGTTCTTTTATGCAGTGTGGCAGGAGTTTGATACCTCTGTACTGCCCACAGTTATGAATGTCTCCTTTGTTCTTGAACAATGGTACTATTATGCTTATTCTCCAGATGGGTCTGTACTGAAACATCGAGAGCTTAAAACAGCGAACGATGTTTCATTGACCCTTTTTCAGCGAAAGCTGAAAATGTTGACACCACAGAACAGCGATTTTTTTCCTAGGGAAAGAAATCGCTATTCCAACCAAAAAAAAAACAGTAAACACTTCCAAACACATATACACGTACATTAACCCTAATTGTGCCCCCCCCCCCAAAAAAAAACAGTAAACAACTGAAAACACATATGCACGTAACCCAACCATACATGTAATGGAAAAAAAAAGTAAACATTTTAAAACATATGCACTTACTTTAACCCGCACCCTAACCCTAAGGTCAGTAACTCTTGCACATTTACGTAAACAGTTCCCAACACATACACACTTACCTTAACCCTAATTCCACCCCCCAAAACAAAAGTAAACAGCTGAAAACACATACAAACGTAACTCAACCATACATCTAACGCAAAACAAAAAACAGTAAACACTTTCATACATATGCACTTACCTTAACCCACACGCTAAGGTCAGTAACTGTTGCACATTCATGCTCTGGAGCTATACCGGACCAGGGACCATACTACAGTGCAAAACAATGAAGCGGTCAAGCAACTTCTTTCCCAGGGAAATAATTCACTGAACAGCCGCTTTGCTGTTTTGCCTATTCGTTCTTTATGTGTTGACGAAAACGCATTCGACAAAATGCGTTTTCGTCATTCTAATAGGAACTCCTCCAGATATCTGGGATATGCCTTTCTCTCCATACTGGTATAAGTACCCTCAGCACCATTTCTCCCCTGTCTCTTCTAACATCTTGATCATATCTGCTGTGACCTTATCTGAGGCTGCTGCTTTCCCTGACTTCATTTTCCTCGGTGATATTTTTACTTTATCTAGTATTGGCTCTTCCTCTTCTTTCATCATAGGCTGAGTCAGTAGAGCTTCTGTGGAGTTTTCTTCATTCAGAAGCTTCTGGAAATACTCTTTCCATCTGCCCCTGATGTCCTGCGGACAGATGAGCATGTTATTGCTAGCATCCCTTAAGAAGTGTGTCTGACTACCTTCTTTATCTTTCTGTCTTTGTCTTGCAACCTGATAGAACTTCTTTGTGCAATCTACTGAGTCCCTTTCCAGAAGCTGGTAAGTGTGCCTCTGATGCCTTGTTCTTTGCTATTGCAACTTCCCTCTTAGATTCTTTGTTAGCCTAGCCTGCTCTATCTTTTCTATCTCCCACTTTTTCAGCTGTTCTTCTTTCTTTTGATGACTTTCTGGACTTCTGCATTTCACCACCAGCTTTCTTTATGTACCTTATTTCCGTACCTGGCTCAATTGCTTATCCATTCTATAGTCCTCACACATGCATTTTAGAGGCACTGCCATTTTTCTTCCTCTTCTTCAACTCCACCTATTTCCTTTTCTTCCTGAGGTGCTAGACCCCCAAGTAATTCCTTGACTTTTTGTACTTTCTCTGCAGTCAATTTCCAGGTTTTCAGTCTAGTCTGTTTTGACCTTAGAGCCTTCTCTAACCACTGCTTGCAGATGATTGTGGCAGCCATTGGTTTATGCTGTGGGCTGACTGTTTCAATAGGATGACTTTGCAAATGATGATTTCACCCCAGTGCCCTTTTCTTACTAGGATAAAGTCTACATAAGTTGCATGTTGGCCACTCTTGTATGTAATCTTTTGATTGTCTCTTTTACTGAACCATGTGTTAGCCACCATCAAGCCATTTGCCAGACAGAAGTCTAGCATGGCCCTCCTTCTTTATTCCTGTTGTCCCACCCATTTGGACACAGGCAGTCCTCATATCCTGTTCTGTCTGTTCCTGATAGGTACATTCAGGTCACCCATTATCAACACCAATTCCTGTTGTCTTGATGTATTTAGTAGTCCTGCAACAACTATCTGAATGCACCTTTTACCTCACTATGACATCCCTGCTGTAGGGCACAAGCTGAGATTATGAATAGTGTCCTATCCTTATACTGGAGTCTGAGTCCCTTGAGTCTGTCACTAATTCTGATGACATCCTTTACTGACTTCTGGAACCTCTCCCTCACCACAATTCCCACACCGTTTCTAGTCTGTCCTTTCTCTGAGTAGAAGATTCTGGATCCCAGTCTGAGTGGCTGTGCTGCACTACCCTTCCATCTTGTCTCCTGGATATGGACAATCTCCAGCCTCCTCCTTACTATCATGTCATCGACTTCCAAGCTGCATCTTGACAGTGTACATACACTGAGTGCAGTAATTAGTTCATGTTTGGCAAGTCGATTGTTTTTTACAGTTAGCTTTTGCTCAACAGAGCTATACCAGGTAACCCAAGGGAATAATTAGTTTTTTGCAAAAAAAATAAAATTATTTCCTTTAACTCCACTGTACATAGCATCAGAGTTGAATTAGCATTGAGGAGGTGCCGGAAGGGGTGCAGTTTCCTGCTAAAATTTTTACAGATATTTTCCTTTCTGTTTAAATGTATTGTGGCTCTGTGACACTGCCTGGTATTGTCAGTTTTGCATAATTTTCTCTCAGATGGCAGTTTTGTCACTGTGATAATAGATTCTCAGTGAGTTTGGCTTCAATTCAAAGTGCATCATAATAATATCATGTGTTCGCACAGTAACATACCAATTTTTCACCCATACTCTGCAGTTGTCTCTGAATCTGAATTCTCGGGATTCTGTTAGGGGCTTCCCAACATACTAAAGTATTAATATGGAGTCAACAAGCTGTTGACAATCCAAACCTCATAATCATTGTAAATAGCTTAATTTGCAGTTTAACTGTTTTGACTTAACTAGACTGGGTACCTCTCTATTATCAGTATGTGCAGTACTAAGCAATTTAAACTATCTACCAGCTATGCTCTGATTTTAATTCTTCCTGTGTAGACACTAAGGGAGATGACAACTTTAATTTAGCTTTCATATCTTCTTTTTTTATAGAATGGAGAAAAGCAATATCATCTTCAAATGTACAGCTCCTGCTGAGTTTCTATGCATTTGTGTATATTTTTATAAAACATAACATCCAGAAGAGTAAAAGACCTTTTAGGGTATTACAGCATTGACTTCCTGTCAGATCTGCGAAGGCATGCTAATCTTCATCATTTGTTATGGGACTGCAGGACTATAAAAGGAAAATGGCTAAAAAATTATTTTACAAGTAAAGAAGTCCAGTCTTAGTTAGCAACTGATTATTTTAAGCATCACTGATGATTCTACCACACAGGAAGTGAAATACATGTTGGCTATATCTGTTTTGCACCTCAGGTATTATTACAAAGTTTCAGAATGGGCTAACAGGTAGTCAATTTCCTATCAAAAATAGATTAACTCAACCAGGGAATTATTAATACCTGTAAAAATGCTTCCCAGATTTAGAAAAAGTTTAAGAAAAGTAAGCAGACTTGAAACAAAATGTATTCCATTTACATAAAACCATTTATGCCCCAGATACCCCTTGCTAAATATCAAATTGATTATCCTCGTCTGCAATTATATCATCACTTTATATCAAATATCAAATTCTGGAACTTTATGTTAATCATTTTACATATTTAGTATATTATTGATCTAATCCGTGGTGGTGGTGCTGCGGTAGAGTTGTCGCCTCACAGTAAGACGCTGACCGGTTTGACTCTCAGCTAGAGCGTCTTCTGCGTGGAGACATGCGTGAATGGGCGTACCTTCATTGAAGGTTGTGCGTTAGGGCTGGCAACTCAGCACGTAAAAATCAACTGCCAATCATTAGCGGACCGGAGTTCCGCTGTGGCGACCCCTAACCGGGAAAAGTCGAAAGACACAACAAATATATTATTGATGCAGTTTTCAGTGTCTGTCTAGTTTAAATTGACATTCCTTTAGATTTATACTTCTGTTTACATATTTGTTAAAAATATTAATAAATTATAAAGAATTTTCCTGAGACTTGACAATGGGTCACCACTGCATGCTTGCATTGGCTAAAACAGGGGGCAGGCCTTCAGTGAAAAAATACAAAATCACAATTGCACATGTGGGAGTATATAATGTTAGAAAACAGGGGACTATATAAAACATTGCAATAAACAGCAGCCCTGTCAAATACCGTATATAGTACTGATAAGGAGTTTATTTTAAGCATCATACTACCTCAGCATGTATGATACATAGATACTGGAAAAAACTGAATTTAAAAAATTCTGTCAGTATATATCATCTGTAGCAAGATAATAGGCATGGTATATGCTACAAAATATGTACCACTCAGCAATATAAGAGTTTGTTGGGACATTCAGGAACTCTTGACATTAACAAATATGAAAAACATCTACTGAAAAGCCTTGTTCTAAAGAAATATAGAATCAATAAATAACTTACAGCCTACAGATACTGAAGGATTTCTATAACAGTAGTCTATAATGTTACATTTCATGATGAAAATATCTCATTTAAGGATGCATCTTCATAAACAGCTATTAAGTTATTTATTTAATAACTATGCTTAAAGTACAAATGAAAATAAGTACAACAGCTATATTCCTTCTACAAAAATAGTACCAGGACTTTCTTTTTATGCATTCCTGTTCACTTTCATCACTGGCAACACCTGTTCATTTTATTTTGTAAGTAATCTTCTACTCTAATCTAAAAGTGCATACTACCAGAATATGAAACTTGTCCACATAAAAAAATACTCAAACCAGTCAAAGACTACCCAGTAAGAAAAAAGTAACTGCAGTAGAAAATACAAACCAGGTAACCACCAGGACTGTCAGCATATAAAAAAACTTTTATTCAGAACATAGAGAATAAGCCCTTTCACACAAACTGTGCTTTATCTGATCCATCAATACAAGAAAATTAAAGCACTTTATATATTGAAAGCAATTAGCAACAACCAATAAAACCATTAAAATAATTACTGGTGCAAACTACGTTTCTTTAAAATCGGCTTTAAAGCTACAGCAGCATTAATACCAGGCAGCTTGTCTGCCTGCAGCCTAACAATCCATTTAGTCTCAGCTATATCAAGCATATTATTAAAGTCCCCACCTGTCCTATCCATACATACTATCTGTAGTGCTAAAAACTCAAAACTGTGTCCAGGTTGCATAGAAATATGCTTTGCTAATGCATTAAGCATATTATTGCGTCTAATGTCACCTTGATGCTGTAATCTATGTTCCTTCAGCATCCTCACAGTCTTCCCTACATAAAATGAAGTGCAATTTCTGCACTTAGCTATTAAATCTTTAAACTTACAGTCAGCGTAAAATCTTGGTTAAAAAAGGTACTCCAGGGTGGGGTGCTTAAATCTAGCCTCATTGGAAATTAAGCTGCAGGCCTTACATAATCTCCATGGATAAGTCCCTACATGACTAGACCTTACAGTAGACATCTGTGTAGAAGTATAACACAGTTGTCTTTTCAATGACAAATTATTTTTAAATGTGAACCTGGGTCTATCACCTACAATATCTTTAATCCTGTCATCAGTAAGTAAAACTGGCCAGTATTTGCTAATTATATCACATACCTGTTGATTGTTATTCCCATATGTCAATGGTAATCTAAGGATATTGTTACCACCATCAGTCCTGTTAGGGAAATACTAGTGCTAGATCAATTAAAGAAAGGTTTACCCTTATCATTACTCATTGCATTAACTTCCTTCAAAGTATTATCAAGAGCATCTTTCCTATAACCCCTTTTCAATAACTCTTTTCCAAGTTTACACGTGGCCTCGTGATATTCATTGTCATCTGTGTGTAATCGCGACATTCTTAAATATTGGCCCTTAGTTATATTATTGAAGACATGCTTCAGATGCATGCTTCTATAATGCAGCAATGCATTTTTCCTGCATAGTTTTCTAAACAAAGAAATAGAAATAGTACCATTGGCTAGTGTTATCTTAGTATCCAAAAATTCTATGGATGTCAATGAATAGTTCAAAACAAACCTGAAACATTGACTATTGGATTCAAGATATTTCACAAAATTCAATAAGTCAGATACTGGACCCTGCCGCAACATAAAAATATCGTCCACAAACCTTTTATAGTAAATAAGCTGTGTTGAATATTCATTTTGGGATAGGACTACCGTGCACTTTTACCATCCCAAAAAAATATATTGCTGTGTACATAGCTGTCCATTTCACACACGTGTCCACTAGACACGTAATCCGGTCCAATTGGCTTGACAAGACATTTCTGTTGTCCTCACCCCTCTCTCTGGGGTTTGAGTGTCCAAATTCACCTCCAAATTCTGTACAAATGCACAGCTGCTGCTGTATAAAAAATGGACAGCCATGGACCTTCTCTACACCCATCCTGCACATCCCTAGCAACCTTTCATATTGTTTTTCCCACTGCACCGCTAAGTGAAGCCAAAATGGACTAACCGTGTTTTGGCATCACTTAGCATCATGCAAAACCATGCAAACCCACTTAAAGCCACTTAAACCTGCTTTAATCACTCTGTCTCCATCAGCCTCTGTTCTGCCCAGCAACAAAATAGACAGCTGTGGCAGGTCTCGAACCCAGGACTCTGTACACTAGAGTCAGAGCAGTATACCACTACACCATTTGAGCTGCAAGAATTTCTGTTGCTTTTTCAAACATATCATATAATAGAGGCATTCAACATTAGGAAAAAAGCTCTGTGGAATCAGTCATGTTTTGTATATATACATATACACACACACACACACATATATATATATATATATATATATATATATATATATATATATATATATATATACATTGATACATATATATGAAAAAAAAAAAAAAATATATATATATATATATATATATATATATATATATATATATATATATATAAAACATGGTTCCCCTTCAAACCATCAAACGTTTAAAACATCAAAGTTCAGATCATCGAGACCAGAACATCGAGTTTTAAAACATCGAAGGTTTGAATGGGAAGAAAAAGGTAAGTGTAGGTGGGAGAATGTTTGTGTTTTTGCAGGGCACCAAGGTGCCGCGCATAATGTATGTGTCTATGTGCCATCTGTGTGATGGCACTACAGATAGGGTACGGAAAATCTCCCGTTTAGCGCTTCTGCATATAGCGCTAAATGGGAAATTTCCCTTTACTCCACTGTAGTGCGGCCTCGGAGTTGGAATATTTAAGTAGGGGGGGTGCAAGGGGCAAAGCCCCCCTGCATACAATTGTTACAATTTATTTTTATTTATTTATTTTTTGGTTACACTTGTAACCTTCGATGTTTCAAAATTAGATGTCCTGGTCTCGATGATCAGAACTTTGATGTTTTGAAATTTCGATGGTTAGAAGTGGAACCATATAAAATATAAATATATATATATATATATATATATATATATATGCAGTGCAGTCATACCTCAGAATCATAACTTTCAACCTCTTAGTGCAGGAAATCTGGACAAAGTCCGTCAAAATGTGGGAACAATGGGCCACAAATAGGGACATATTTTAAATATCGTCCTTATAAACTTATAAAGATGCTACAGTAACGTAACACGGCTTGTTTCAGCAAACATCTTCTGAAGGATATGAGGTCTGAAACAGAAATGCATATGTCATTATTTACCGACATACCTCCTCAGATCATCACAGTGATTTACCAGACACACACAAATAATTAGTGGAACAGACCAAAAATATGAGCCAAACATCTGGACATCCTGTGGAATGCCTGGCAGTTGACAAGTATGCTCATTACCCCTTAGTGCAGTGAATCCGGACCAAGCCTGACAAAGTGGGGGGACAAAGGCATGATAATAGGGACACATCTGAAATACGTGAGTAGATAATCTGAGAAAGTTGCTGCAGTAACACCGTCTGTTCTAATAATATATATTTAGGAACAGTAGCTTCTCATATGCCATGCCCATCTTGTAAAAGTCTTTATCCAACCAAATTATCAATACGAATTATACTCAATCCCCCCCAATCCCCTCTAAAGCACAACAGCTACAGAATCTCCATAATGATGGGAATACACTTGAACCCATAATGAAGGTGGCAGCTTAATTGCTGTCCTCTGCTTTCCTTGAGTCTTTTAGTTATTTTATGATGTCACAAGGAGTGAGAATGACATTAACAAAACAGAAAAGGAAGTTAACATGCTATGAGCTCTGCTTGTGAGTTTAAAATGGAGTCAATGGTGTAACCTGTAATGGAAACAATGCATTAATTTCCATGCAGTAAGGAACTGCAGCAGATATCTTGACATGAAAGGCAATATATTGCCTGAAATATTACAAGTCCAACACTCAATTGCTTCTCATAAATTAGTGACCTCAATCCTTACATCATCCCACTGATTTGTCAGAAATACACAACAGTTATGGGGACTAGGCAAAAGATATGAGCCACACAACTGGATATCCTACGAATATCTGGACGTAACATAACTGCACTGAGCTGCCAAGCATGTCACCAAGCACCATCCAAACTACAGTCAGACCAACACAACACCACCCCAAATCAGCTCTGTGGACTTACACATCCATTAGCAAATATATCAGTAGTGGAAAACACTGGTGGGAAAGTGCATACCCACAGCTAGTTGCACCACAGTCACAGTGACATACTGGTAAAACAACTGAACACTACAGTATAATGACTATGTGAACAAAAATATTCTGTTTGCCACTCACACACTACCCCTACATATATTGTCCCAAGTCACAGTGTAGTGGGAATCCTGAGGTGTTATGGGACATGTCACAGTCTGCCCACACAAACATATAAAGCCGATAGACCACCAGAAATTGGAGCAGCATTCACAGTCAGATAGAAAGGACCCATGACACTCACATGTACCCCCCTCCCTACACAGCCCAACTAACATTTACACACTACACTGCTACACAATCCTGATAATCTGTTAAAAATGGCCTGACCTACACAGATGACTCAACTGTACAGATTCCCACAGAATGTCCAGGCTTTGGTCTCATATCTATGGCCTCTTCCTCGTAACATGTCTGGGGAGTCTGCTACATCACTGGGGTGACAGCAGGAATGAAGGCACTAAATAATGATGTAACATACCTCTGAACCTCTTAGTGCATGACATCAGGACAAAGCCTGACATAATTGGGGGACAGAGACCCAAACACAGCGGCATATTGGAAATATTGCTGTCATAAACTGAGAAAGTTGGTGGTGTTACAGGGTTTGTTGTAACATATATTTTCTGAGGGATATGAAGTCAGAAACACAAATGGATGTTAGCATTTATTGACTGCAATCCCCAAAGTATCCTACTGATTTGCTAAGGACAAAGACTGTCTGGGGAACAGACAAAACATATCAGGCAAACCTCTGGCCATTTTGCAGATAGCCCTACAGTTGAGAGTTACGTCATCCACATAACACTGTCAGACTTGAAATCACTCTGAAAATGCATGTCCAGACAAACCCTGTTAAACTAGCATTATTCCAACTGTATAAGAGCAATACTTACATTGTGTCCCTAAGTCTGGAACCTTCTCCCCCAATTAGTTGGGCTGCCTCCACAAGTCTTGTTGTAAGAGGGATTCCCACCTACCCTCTGTGATGCTGTAGCTCACACACTGCCATGATGTCCTCCTCACAGGCAAGGAAAAGGGGCAGCGCACACATGAAGTACTGAATTATAGGAGTGTGTTGCCATGCCACTGGCTATTGGAATAACAACACAGCTGTTCTTCATGCAATTAGCAAGTGGGGAACACCAACTGGTGCGCAGGCCATCACCTGCCCATGACCATTACCTACAAAAGGCAAGCTGCTGCCTATGCAAAACATGTGTAAACCTCTACGTAAGTAGACAGAGAGAGAAGGAGAAAGAAAGAAAGACCACAAAACAAAACAAACAAAACCAAAACACGACTATTCAGGACTACTTGGAAAAAAACAGGTATGTGAAACAAGAAAGAATGGAATGGAATGCAGTAGGGGGTATGTAATAATGAGAAATAGCAAGTTAAACAAATATGTGTCAGCAAGACTTGCTGTACTGATATATTGCTGAATAGCACCTATGACCATAGCATCCATCTCTGCAGTGACATTGATCACAGCTCAGGCCCCTGAGTCACGCCAGGAAAGACAGCTCACATATGACTACTACTGGAGTGTCTGTCGGACAATACTGACTGTGACACTGCTAGGCCAGCTACAGAGATGTTGTACATATCAATACGTTACTTGTGAATATAACTATGATACACATGTTTCTGTTGCAAATCTAAGAGACCTATACAGGGTATGTGCATAGTAAACTACTGTCGCAGAAGTGTGTGTTGAACTGCATGTAATATACTGAGCTCATACCATTCAACTGTACAGTGTCCTGCTGCACAATAACCACGTGTGCCTAATATTTGTAGTCATTTACACATAGAGGTGTGTTATGTCTGGCAAACCACTGGCAAATCTATGAACACTGACATCAGAACATAATAGCATACTTATGAATGTCAGATATCCTCCAGGGTATTTCTGAGAATGCAAAGCCTACTGTGCTACCAACTGACTTAAGTATGTTACAGCAATAGTAATACAGTGTCAATATTTTTGGGCCTTTGCCCCCCATTTATGTGTGACGTCGTCCAGATGTCCTGCTCTAACAGGTTGAGAGGTATGACTGAGCAGCAAGAGTGTAAATACAGTGTGCCATACTGACATAGAACAGAAATGTATATCAGGTATCACCTGTAACAAAAGTCCGAAGAAGCAGGAAACCTGTGCTCATGTATATATGAGTAGGTTTAGCTGGAAGCCAGAAAACAACAGACATGAGTTGCAAGAGTCAGGTAAATAAGCTGTACATGTTGTACATATGTGTAGTATGAGTGTTAGCGCATCCAACAGACATATATGTCTCCAGCTACTGGTTGTTGCATTGCCCTGATACAGAAATGGGTACTACAATAAGCATGATTATCAGGTTAAAATTGGAGAAGTATCCAACTGCGTTATGACTTTGTGTTCATGCCTATTACAAACAGCTATAGGAGCACCTACATAACTGTATGAGCTCAACAATACCTGACTCGTACAACCCACCTCCACCAAGGTAGGGCAATCCCCTTTGTTGGACAGCAGCAATACACAAGCCACTAATAGATTGCTGTATTGGCTGTACAGAGCCAACTAGATGGAGGCACCAACTTGGAAGCATGTCCACCTTTGTCTGAACAAGCATATAAGGTCACAGGTGAATCACAGTAAGGCTAACTATGAGCACAAATTGGACACATCCACTCCACCAAGGCCAATCACAAGGCCGTCTTCACATATGTCTTTAGTCTCAGAGGCAACAACCCAACCCACCCTGTACTGGTGCTCATTCACACCACATACACACATACCATAGTTATACCCAACCCGCTGCAGACAGGTTAAGTGGAAAGGTCACCCCCCCTGTCCCCCCATCAGTATAGGTGGATATGCACAGCACCCACACCCATCCTCTCATCATCAAGGAGCAGGTCCATAATGCCTACTGAAAGGCAGCAAAATTAGGTCTCCATGGGACCTGATAATGTCCATGTCTGAATCCTACATAAACTCAGGCATGTGCTCCCAGCTCTATTACACATTATAGTCAAACAAAGCCTAAGCACCATCCACACCCCATCCGCATGGAAGACAGTCTGACAGAGTTGGAGGACTTTAGCAAGGAAGAGTGGCCAAATAATGCCAAGTCAAGATGTGCCATGCTGATAGACTCCCTCCCAAGAAGACTGCATGCTGTAATTAAATCAAAAGGTGCTTCAACAAAGTATCAATTTAAGGATGTGCACACTTATGCAACCACCCTATTGTACGTATTTCATTTATTATATTTTACACCGAACACATCTGTTTGTTTACCAATTAGATTGCACAGGTGATATGTCACATTAAAGGTGGGCAATGTTTTGAAATGAATTATTGTGGTCTCATTTTATATATTACAAGAACCTGGCATGTTAACAGGGGTGTGTGCACTTATCATATCCACTGTAAGCTTAGAAAGTCGTAGGTGTAACAGGATTTGTTTTAACATACATTTATTGCAAACGTTGGGGTCTGACACTCAAATGTATGTCATTAATTAGTGACATCAATCCTCAGATCATCCCAGTAATGTGTCAGACAAACACAGGAGTTATGAGGAACAGAGCAAACATATGAGCCACACATCTACACATTCTGCGAAGATTTGCACAGTTGTGATGTATGTTCTGTAGGAGTTGCCACTGTGCTATACAGGTGAACAGCAATAATGTGCACATGGGTGCAGTGTGTGCTAGGTGAAGGGACATCACCTACTAACACTACTCACGTAACCCAGAGGTGTACATTGTTAGTGACTTGGAGTGAAAATGGCTGCACTGCATGATGTTGAGGGCCAGTCCAGAGTGTGTAGGTTGTGGTCTGACTGTGTGTCATACATGTCACCATTTGGGTACTATGAGGTCTGTGTAATGCCTTTGTGCCACCTCACCTGTATGTGTCTGTGGTGTGTCCTGGTGTGTCCGTGTGTGTGTGTGTGTGTGTGTGTGTGTGTGTGTGTGTGTGTGTGTGTGTGTGTGTGTGTGTGTGCATGTGTCTGCATGTGTGTGTGTGTGTGTGTGTGTGTGTGTGTGTGTGTGTGTGTGTGTGGGTGTGTGTGCTTGTACCAGATAAACTTGTAGTGCAGGTATTAATTTACATATGCCGTCTTCCCCTCACAGGTGGGGATGGGAATCGTGGTCCCTCCTGCATGGACCCTGACGGCAGTGTCACTGTGGACTCTGACGGTGATGATAGTCATAGTGAGGCACAGGTGGGGTTGTCAGGGGCTGAATCTGTGCCATCGGTTGGTATCCCCCTGTTGTCCACAACATCCCCACACACAGTCGTGATGTCCACACATACCCCATCCTCAGTGGCCACAGATAATGGACAGTTGGTGGGTGGTGGCATGGAACAGGCTAGTGTGGTGACTATGGCAAGAGTGAGTGTAGACACTTGCCATAGCCGGAGTGCAGGAGAGGTCCCACACAGGCAGATGGCCAGGGGTGCTCAAAGGAGGACTGCTGCCCATCCAGCACCTGCCGCAAGTGCCACAGCAGGTGTCATCAGATGCATGTTTCATGCCATCATGGAGGTAGAAACATATACTGACCATAACACCAAACAAATACTCAGGGTCTTGGATGCACATCTTCCTGGTGTCCATGGTGACATACATGACCTTGTTGAGGCCACATGTGAGAATACTGAGGTCATGAACAGATGGTGGAGTGATACCGTGGCACTCCTCGACTATGCAATGTCTGTGCTGGAGCATGTGGCGGGAGATGGGCAGCAGCCACGTGGACGTAGGTCAGCACCACAATCAGCTGAGGGTCCATGGGGTCATGCACCTTCACACTCCCATAGTGGCAGTACCACCAGCACTACTGAAGGGGGGGTGCTGTCCACACCACAGTGCAGCAGGCCATGGGCACGTGGTCCTGACCGGTCCTGTAAGGGACATGGATCCAGCGGACAGTAGTCACCATCGGGGAGTAGTACTGCATCTGGCCTTGGGCCTGGTGGTGCCAGTGAGACCCCTGGCAGGACCAGTTCATATGTCCATGGCCAGAGATGAAGAACTGTACACCCTGCCATGTAGGGTACACAGCTGTCCAACATATCCTTGTGTAGGGCAGCCACATGGCGTGACTGTGTGCATACAAAAACACACACATCACCATCACAGCCAGGTCACATCCAGACACACATACACCACCTCTGCACGGCCCATTCATAGAACACCCATCCAAACATACACACACATGATGTCAACCGTATGGCCCAGCCTAGGCCTCTGGCAAACCCACACAACACCCTGTGTATATGATGATACCTGTGCCACATCCCTGTCACCCATACCACCGATGCAGGGCTATGCTAATTGATGCACAGGGTGAATTAAGTACAGTTTAGCTATGTAATGCTGTGTAAGGTGCTGTCAGCTGGTATTCGTAATGGGTACACTTCAGAGTGTGTGTACCTTTTCAGTCATGATGCATAATTGGTGTTAGTAAAGTTGACTGAATGTAGTCTCACATGCTGTATTCTGTTTGTGCCCTAGATATCTGTGTCAGCAGGATGTGGCCCTGCAGACATTGCCAATGAGGGGTGTGGCAGAGTAGTAACACATCGACAGTGTCATAGCCGAGGTACAGCTGTATATGTACACATTTACCAGGTCTGTGTAACAGTTATTGCATGTGCCACAGAGCTTATAGGGCTGAGGGGTGTATACAGTTAAGTCTATAGTGGTTGACTTCAGCAGCTCTTGTAAAGTGGTAAGTGTAGTGGGTGGAACACACTTCAGCTTGGTAAAACCCACACCCCAGAGGATATTGTGTTGACTAAACACACAGAGAATACTGTTCCCACACACAGTCACAAACACGCACACACACAGGATCACAGTTGTCAGTCTTGGGTTTGGAACCCCTACCCATCTAGTTAGTGGAAGTTCAGTGTTATGCGGTTATCGCAGGTGGCACGGAAGTAATAATGTTATGACTGTTCAAAGGTACCTGTAAAGTGAATAACATCACGTGCCCTTGTGAAGTATGGTAATGGGGGGTGTACTGGGTGGGAAAGGACTCATAATACTGTCACCTACGAGTCTACATACTCACAAACACTGCTGTACACACCAGTGCACACACACACATTTGCCAGTACTGACATTAGCAGCCCTGCCTAATATGTTATTCATTCCATACTGTTACATAGCTGTTGCATGCAGCACAAGGCTTATAGGGCTGAAGAGTGTCTATAGATACCTCTACAGTAGATGTAAACAGCAGGCTATGTAACGTGGACCTTTTGACACGTAATGGGAGAACCATGGCCTAAAACTGTAAACCACAGCCACCCAATGGATATAATTTTCACTCAAACACACACACAGGATACTGTTCTCACACACACACACTTTTGCCAGGACTGAGATTAGAACTCCTACCTATCTTTTTATTGCTACTACAGTGTTATGCATTCATCACGTGCCACAAAGCTTACAGGGTGAAGAGTGCCCCAAGGTAATTTAAGGTGAGCAACATCACCACGCCTTGTAAAGTATGGCAATGGCAGGTGTACTGGGTGAGAATGGACTCAAAATACTTTAACCTACAGTTATACAAACTTATAAACAAAAATACACTCATACACACATTTGCCAGGACTGAGACTACCAGCCCTGCGTATCTTTTATCCAGTCCATACGGTTACATAGTTCCTGCACATGGCACAGAGCTTATTAGGATGAAGAGTGTCAACAGATACCTCTAGGATTGATAAAGACAATGGGCCTTGTAAAGTGGACCTTGGGACATGTACTGGGAGTGCCATGGCCTAAAAATGTCAAACCGACCCCCCAATGGATATAGTTCTCACATAAACACATACACAGGATACAGTTCTCTCTCTCTCACACACACACACACACACACACACACACACACACACACACACACACACATATGCACACATTTGTCAGGATTGAGATTAGAACTCCTACCAATCTAGTTATTGCTGCAACAATGTGATGCATTTATTGCAAACACCATGGAACTTATAGAATGAAGAGTATCCCATAGTTCTTCTAAGGTGAACAACATCACCAGCCCTTGTAAAGTATGGCAATGGGAAGTGTACTGGGAGAGTGAGGACTCAAACTGCTGTAACCTACAAATATACACACTTCCAAGCAAACACACACACACACACACACACACACACACACACACACACACACACACACACACACACACACACACACACATTTGCCAGGACTCAGATTAGAACTCCTTCCTATCTAGTTATTGCTACTGTAGTGTTATACAGTTACCACACACACCACAGGGCTTGTAGGGTGAACAGTGTCCCAAGGTACCTGTACAGTTAATAACACCAGCCCTTGTAATGTATGGCAATGGGAGGTGTACTGGGTGAGAATGGCCTCAAACTACTTTCACGTACATGTTTACACACTCACAAACACTTTTATACACACTAATGCACACACACACTTATGCCAGTACTGAGATCCATAGGTTCATAGGTGGTGCTGTTATCTTGAAAAAGGCTCTGAATAAACACAGACGAAAGCACTTGATTAATTGCTGCTATTCAATTTTTTCTTGTTTTATCATGAATAAAGTGTGTTTTGGGTGCACTGATCCATTGCTGTCCTATATCTGCTGCCGTGGACTTTGTGTTTAGTTCATAGGTGTGTACTAGGTGAATGGCCATTGAGCCTTTACAAGCCTAGCCCATAGGATTACCCTGTCATTGTGCCACCTGACATTGCTCCCCAGTGTGTCTATCAAGTATAGCCACTTGAGTGATGCCCGGTGTGAGATTTCTATTCCCCATCCACTCATCCAGATTTCTCTTGCAGAGGGCCAGTGAGGTGCTCTGCTTGACATGTATGTGAAGTCTATTCCATAGCGTGGCCAGTCTCTGGGTTATGAACCTGTCCCTCCAGCATGTTCTGTTAATTGTGGAAATGGGGTTGAGGTCTCTGGGGCATGTGGTGCAGATGGACTAGGTTTCTTTAGATGTAGCATGCCTAACAGAGCTGGGACAGACATGGCTTTGTAAGTTAAGCAGAGATCGCCTCTAAGCAGCCAATATGAGACAGAGAACAGTTGGAGTTATTGGAGTATCTCCATATACGACAAGTGTTTAATGCCTAGGATCCTCTTTATGAGGTACTTGTGCAGCCTCTCCAGTTGCTGCAGGTGTCAATGAGGTACATGCCAAATGGGCCATTGTACTCAATGACTGGCCTAATGAAGGAAGAGTAGAGGGAGACAATGACCTCTTTCTTCCTGGATACAACACCCTTAGTAATGAGATGTGCCGCATGGAAGGGTTCTGATCACAGTGGCACTGTGGTGGTCAACAGAGAGGTCTCTGTCAACCTGTGTTCCTAGTTCTCTTATAATGACTTCTGTATTCAGTGGACTACCATCGATGCGGTGATTCATGGGAATCAAGTTGTTCCCAAAAGAGATGGTGACACATTTTCTGACACTGAGCTTGAGTCCAGGGTTCTGACAACAGTCGTAGGTCTCAGTGAGGCCTTTCTGCAGGATGTCAGGATGTCAACATCACTTGGGGAAGTAATGATAGCACCCACCTTGCAGTCATCTGCAAACATTGGCAGCCAGATTCCCTTCGTGTTGGCCTGGACTTCAGAGGCATAGGTACTGAACATGAGGGGGATCCAGGACCAGACCATGTGGTACTCCACTCTTGACTGGTCGACAGTCTGACATGGATTCTGCTGCTTTTACACTGTGGGTTCTGTCTGTGAGCCAGTTTGCAGACCACCTAGTGATATAGGGGTTGATGCCTAGGTGAGTGTGTTTGTCTATGATTCCTGCACTGGGAATGGTATCCAAGGATTAGAAGCCCAGCCTGTGTTATTTATTCCATACTGTTACAGAGTTATTTCTTGTGGCACAGAGCTTATAGGGCTGCAGAGTGTCAACAGTGGATGACAACAGTGGGACTTGTAAAGTAGACATTGGGACATGTATTGGGTGGACCACAACAAAAAATTGCAAAACCCACCCCCCAGTGGATATGGTTCCCACCCAAATACACATTTTCCAGGACTGAGTTTAGAACCCCTACCTATCTAGTTATTATTACTATAGTGTTATGCATTTATCGCATGTGCCACGGAGCGTATAGGGTGAAGGGTGTCCCAAGGTACTTCTAAGGTGAGGAACATCACCAGCCCTTATAAAGTAGGGCAATGGGAGATGTACTGGGTGTGAAAGGCCGCAAAATACTTTAACCTACAGCTATACACACTACATTCACACACACATTTGCGAGGACTGGGATTAGAACCCCTACCTAACCAGTTACTTGTACTATAGTGTTATGCAGTTATCGCACACACCACAGAGCCTATGGGTCTGAGGACTGCCCAAAGGTACTTCTAAGGTGACTGACATCAGCAGAACTGCTAAAGTAGGGCAATGTGAAGTGTACTGGGTATGAAAGGGATCAAAATCTTTAACCTACACACACACACACACACACACACACACACACACACACACACATACACACAAGCACACACACTTTTACATTTGCCAGGACTGAGATTGGAACTCCTACCTAATTAGTTATTTGTACTATAGTGTTACACAGTTATTGCACACACCACAGAGCTGAGAGGGCTGAGGGCTGCCTAAAGGTACTTCTAAGGTGACTGACATCAGCAGGACTGTTAAAGTAGGGCAATTGGAAGTGTACTGGGAGAGAATGGGCTCAAAATGCTTAACGTACAAACAAACACACACACACACACACACACACACACACACACACACACACACACACACACACTTTTACATTTACCAGGATTGAGATTAGAACCACTACCTAACTAGTTATTTGTACTAGAGTGTTATGCAGTTATCGCATGCTCACAGTGGTTATAGGGCTGAGGCCAGTCCAAAGGTACCTCTACGGTGAATGATATCAGCAGATCTTGTTTAGTAAGGCAATGGGAAGTGTACTGAGTGGGAAAGGACTAAAACACTTATTCCTACACACACACACATCACCCCCACTTACATATGGCAGGACTATGTAGTTATTTGTATTACAATGTTATGCAGTTATCACACACACTATAGAGCTTACAGGACTGAAGCCAGTCCAAAGGTACTTCTAAGGTGAATGACATCACAAGATCTTGTAAAGTAGGGCAATGGGAAGTGTACTGGGTGGGTAAGGCATCGTAATACTTAGACCTACAGACACACACACACACACACACACACACACACACACACACACACACACACACACACACACACACACACACACACACACACACACACACACACACACACACAAAGATAGGTGATGTGATATTACAACCCCCACCTCAGTACCATCAGACAATGAATCTCATCTTCATGCTGGCACGTCCCAGTGGTTACAACTGGCTGGTATGCAACTGTCTGCAGCAGGACATCACTCTCTGCCATTCAGGGTATCCCTGGGTATAACTCACTCTCTGAGTGTGTCTCCCTGTGTGTCTCACTGTATCACTGTCTGTCTCTCTCTTCCCCATGTCTGTGTGTGTATGCATGATATATTGTAATATGTTGCCCATATATATGTGCGTGTGTGTATCACACACAACAGATGCAGATATACCAGATATGGGGCACCTACAGCTAGCTGTGGGTAATCCTGTCTGATGGGTGTGTGTGGAGACAGTTAGGTGTACATAGCTGTGTGTATGCAAAGACATCTGCACTATACAGATATATATAGTCTGTTGAGGTTTCAGACATGGGCTTTATTTCTCTAAGTGTAGGAGCATGCCCAGTATGACCTTCTATAGTAAGTGTGGGAATCAATTCCAGGAATAGTTGTACCTCCAGTCTGGGGTGTTGTGTGCTACAGCCATACATTGCAACCTGTTTGTGCAAGATATCTGGTGATAGGCTGCCAATATGGGAAACAATGGCCCAAACATAGGGGGAATACTGTAACTATTGCTGTTATTATTGTATGAGTTGCTTGAGTTACAGAGTTTGTTTTAGCAAACATTTTCTGACTTATGTAATGTTTGACACTGTAATATATTGTGTCATTACCTACTGACAGATATCATCAGATGATCACAGTTATTTACCAGAGAAATACAAGATGGATGATGCACAGACCAATATTATGAAGCAAAAGCTAGACAGTCTTGCACAATCTGGCCAGTTGGGAGGTGTGGCTACAGCCGATTAACTGATGAAGCTGTGTAAAAGGTCCAGCACCTTGGTGAATATACTGGCTGGGGATATCCTGGTTATGCGGTATTCTTCTTGCCTGAAAGGTCATATGCTTTTCTTGTTTTGCATATATTTTGCAGGTGAATGCAATGTTTGGACAAGCAGAACAGATATACAAGGCATACTTGTGCTCCTTCTATGACAACCTGCCATTCCAGGGGTATGGCTGTTGGCCAGTGACATGTCAGTGCTGACACAGTAAGGTGGCAGCCTTTTATGACCTGCCAGTACACTGACCTTCAGGTACCTGCTGTGCTACTAGGCACCATGCCTCTCTATGTATGAAAGCCAGACATCTGGACAAAGTCATATGTAATTGGGTAACAAAGGCCTAAGTATAGGGACCATTTTAACTATTGGCCTTACAAACCTAGAAGGGTGATACAATAACAGATTTTTCATTAGCATGCATTTTCTATAGGGTATGAAGTCTGAGACACTGCAATCCGTCATTATTTTCTGACATTAGACTTTCATGGTTTTGCCACACAACCACTATTTCATGATAAAGACACCACAAATATGATGCAAACCTCTGTACATTCTGCAAAAGGTCTGTACAGTTGGGAGGTATGGTAGGCACTGTGTAGATTTCTCTGACCTGTGTGCCATTTATATGTGTGGCCCCCTGTCCATGACCTGTCCAGCATACTGGCAGTAATGGATATTGACATCTGGACAGTGTGTGCAACTCCCACCGTAGGTGTAGCTGATATGCGTAATAGTTGGCACTGCGATTCTTGGAACATGGCTCTGTCTACCTCAGTACTTTACTTAGGGTACTAAAACTTAACAGCCGGGAGTAAGTGCTGGCCACATCCTGAAAGAATTTCCCACGCATATACATAGATCATTGACGCCTGCATGTTGTGGACATGCAACAAGTTATCATGTTGATTGGGACAGCCCTGTCAGTGTGTGCTCTGCTGCTATTACTCTACATACTTACATGTCACTGCATTTCTATGGGAATATGGGTGTGGGGGGGCACACCTGTCAACGGTACACATTTGCACGTACTGTGCTGATATTGGCTTTACATTATGGTTCCATTTAGCATGTTATTGTGCCATGTCTTGGAGAATCACGGCATATCACTAGAGACCACAGGTTAGATTGTAATGGCATACAGTTGAGTTCAGACTTCTTACCCTTCAGAGCCTTACTGCAACTGCAAGGCCTGCTGTGATATCACTGTGTAAGTCTGTAGGGGGGGGGGTATTCCATCATTGTCGCCATTTGTGGGCCTTGGCCAGACATTCCTTTATGATTTTCTATGGCTGACTTGCTGGGTTAGTCTGAGGGGTGAGTATGGGATCCCCACATTGGCATCCATGCATGTGACCTATGACGCCCCCTTAGTTGGCCCCCCACATATACTGCAGTGCGATTTGCCACTTTGGATAATACTGCATAGTGTGGGGAAGCCAGTATTGGGCAGACATTTCCTAGAGTCCCACATAGCTGTAAGTTGTCTGCTGCTACTCCAGTAGGCCACCCCATTCCCTCGCATGCATGCAGTGATACCATACATATGCTACCAGAACATACTACTCCATTAATTTATTGTTTAGAAGACTGACTTACCTTGTGCCTGCGACAGTTGTGGGGACAGTGGATGAGGGCTGACTCTGTCAGATGCACAAAGTACACTGCCTATACATGGTAAGCTACAGATACTGTGATGTGTGTGGCATCCATTTTACTGTGTGTGCAAGTCAGAGAGAGAGGTGTCAGAGTTTGGGTCCCTACAGTGTCAGTGTGTGTGCTATGCATTGCCTCTTTGCCAAGGCCTGGGCATGCCTCTGTCTGCCTACAGGAGCAGGTTCAGGGACTTCCTTCTCCAAGTCCCTCTGTACCTGTGGGGACTTTGACAATGATGGGGGGCTGTGTGGCCCTTCCCCGTGCTGTTCCTGATGCAGCTGTTTCTGCAGGATCATATTGCCTAGCATGGCACATACTATGAACATGTGTGCACATGTGGCTGGAGAGTACTGCGGGGCTCCACCAGATATGTCAAGGCAGTAAAACCAAGGCTTGAGCATCCCAAATACAGCTCTATAATGATCCTGGTTTGTGCATGTGCCTCATTATGGCATTCCTGAGTGGGTGTGTGTGCATTTCTGATGGGTGTCATCATCCATGGCTCCAGTGCATAGCCCGCATCCCCCACCAGATGGCCATATGGGATGCCCCCTTGTCAAATCCCTGGTACAGCTGTGAGGAATGCCAGCTGTGGGAGTCATGATAACTTCCAGGGCTGCTAGCACTCACAATCATGATAATGGCCTGGGCACTGCACACAACCTGGCAGTTGATGGAATGAAAGCCCTTATGATTTACGTAGAAGCTACCCTGGTCACCAGGTGGTGCTTTGATGTGGATGTGCATGCAGTCCATGGCACCCAGTACCTCTGGGTAGTCTGCTATATGGTGGAAGAGACGCATATTGCTGGTCCTCTCCCCCCATGGGTTCTGGGGACGTAAATGTGATCACCAGCATGTGGTGGCATGGCATCCAGGAACTGGTGAAGTATCCTGGACACAGATGCCTGTGAGACCCCCAGGATATCCCCAGTAGGTCTTTGGAAAGTACCTGTAGCTAGTATTCGTAAGGCTACACATACCTTGGTATCCACTGGGATGTGTTCCCCTCTGTTGGCTCTGGGTCTGAGGTGAGGTCGGCACAGCTCGATGAGTTACTGAAGTATGTCCCTGTCCACCCTGTAGCACTCTACTATCTCCAGATCATGTAGCCCCTGGTAGGTTACCCTGGGTCTGAACACTCTTCTCCTCCTCCTCAGTCTGCGGTGGATGTCAGCATTATCCTCATCACCATCCTCAGCCCCTAGCACATACTGATGTATCAAAGTGACAGCAGCCCCTAACATTTTGTTAGTTTTGTCAGTTAAAATTCTCCCGAGTGTGTACACCTATGGTGCAGAGTTTGTGGGAAAAACCAGACTGAAAGGTGTTTGCATAGTTTATACTGTTGTGCTGCAGATGCTGCCTTTGTGATTGGCTGACTATGATACATTCCACCTGCCAGTTATATTATTTCTACCCGAGTGCCTGTATTCTGCTATTTCCTTTTTTTCCCCCTTCCCATTTCCGTCCTTTTTAAGCCCCGGGGTGCGATGTGCAAACCTGCTGCCCAAATGTAAACAGTTCCGATATTTCCGGGGTTTTTTTTTTGTTTTTGTTTTGTTTAAGACCCAGTGCGCGTCACCCAAACCCGTTTAGCTAAGGTAAACATTTTTGAGAAGAAATGGCCCTCCCATGGACATGAACATGCTCTTCATTTCATGAAATAAGACCCATAGCTTCAGACACATCCCTAGCTTAGCTGTGCTTAACTAAGCTCAAATGAGAGCCATGGTGCTCCAATGTGCTTACACCAAGGGTGACACACACCCTTTTCATGTCAGCTGCTTCTCCTGCTTACACCACTGCCTTATAGCTCCTACACGGTTAGGTGCAGCCAAGGAATGGTCTCCCTTTTAGTGATTCAGTAAAATCTGCTCATTTGCATACCCCACTGCCTTAGTCCCAGGTTACCCCACTATACCACAGCCTTCCTCCTTAGCAACCAGTGTTACCTGTTCTTGTTTTGATTCTGTATGCCATAGACTATAATGGCTAAGTGCAGATTTCACTTAAAATTGACTTTTCACATTTCTTTTATTTTTGGCATGATCGCGTTTCCACGCCGCTGCTGTATGCTTAAACGGCCAAAATCGGCCAAAAAAAATAAACTTTAAATTTTATAATTTTGAAACACTTTTCAATGCCAATGGCCATATATTTGGCCATTGGCATGCCTAAGGATTCTAATACATGCTTTACTTTGAGCTGTCATGCCTCCATTTTGATTTTTGCAGAAATGCACTCGGTTGCTAGCCGAATACATTTCTGCATCTCACACTATTCCCACACGAATGCCTGTCTCTCTGCTGAATTACTAATCCACCTCATTTGCATGTTTTACACCAGCAAATGAGGTTGTTGATTGTCTTTTCCTGGTTAAGGGTTGCCACAGCGGAACTCCGGTCCGCTAATGATTGGCAGTTGATTTTTATGGTGCTGAGTTGCCAGCCCGACGCCCAACCTTCAGAGAAGGCACGCCCATTCACGCATGTCTTTCGGAGGCCACTTGACTGCGGGGAGGACATGCAGACTCCACACAGAAGGCACTCCAGCCGAGAATCGAACAGGGGAACCTCTTGCTGTGAGGTAATTACGCTACCGCTGTACCACCGCGGATATACTTTCACCAGCAAATGAGGTAATTAGCATTATTCAGTTATGTCCATGCAGGAATAGTGCTGCCACGCTCGTGCACATCCCCAGGCTTGTTTACTAGATCGCTCAGCAACCATATTCCATGCAGAAGCGGCTGTGCTATTCTTACACTCCATGTAAGCTTTACTGAATCGCAAGGAATGTTTTTATTCTGTGTGTAGAACATTCAACTGTTGAAATCAAAGTTGTCTACTATTAACTACTGATTAAAATATAAAATTCATGACCATATTTCCACCACTTCTTGCCTACATCATCAAACATCAAGGAAAAAAACACTCTGCCACAAACATCCAGATGTCACAGTACAATCATCACACAAAAAATAATGAGGTTCCACGATATGTCTGGACAATGCTAAGATCAAGTAAGCCGGATATATTGTTGCTTCACTGCATCACAAAATAAAAATACAATTAAAAAAAACATGTTGTGTATGAGAAAGCCCCTTGAATCCCTTTTCTTATATATGCTAATTCCAAAGTTGCACAACTGCAGAGAAAATAAAAAAAATCAGGGAAACACTGAGTCTCTAGCAATAACAGCAACAATTCTCTGTAACAATCAACACTTGATGAGTTTCAACCCTTCCATATAAGATTGGGTTTGCAGTCACATTCACCTGAAACTTATCCAGTAGAAGAGAAGTCAAACAATAATTGTCACTATAAGTTCATATTGATATTTGTGGTGTGATATTAATGCACTCAAACAGAGATTATCTGGACAAACATGTTCCTATATTTGTAGGGAATTTCTGTATTTGTCACTCATTGTCTTATATCTTAATTACAATCAGTCATGAATACATCTGAAATCCATATTTTCAACAAAATATATGTCAATGGCATATATTTTGGGATGTTACAGATAACAAACTCTTAATAAACAGAATAAGAAGTTATGTACCTACCATAACGTTCCATGTTAGTTGTCTTCTTCTCGCCTTCTTTCTTGCTGGATGGGTTCGGAGCTGATCCTTGGCTCCGACTCCGCCTTCTACTAAAGCTCGAGAGCTATTTACTGGCTCGAGGCCTCCCCATATCCCACAGTGCTAGGCATCAGATACCCAGATCTCGTTTGGCAGAGCTAACACCATGGAAAAAAATTTTTAAGGACACCTGTTCAAACTACAAGGTTTGCCTACAGTACTAAAAACAGAGGAGGACGTAACCTAGATAAGACTCAGCCAGAGGAAGAAGGCCTCAAAAGGGATTCTTCTCGGTATGTCCAGGCTAGGGGGATGGAGGGTGGGACGCAAGAAAGAAGGCGAGAAGAAGACAACTAACATGGAACATTATGGTAGGTACATAACTTCTTAATGTTAAGTTGTCTATCTCGCCTTCATTCTTGCTGGATGTGACAGCGTCCCTAGCACCTTAGCCCTGGGTGGCTCATCGGAACAGACTCTTGAGCACAGTGGAACCAAAATCAGCTCAACTCCTGGAGGCCATGTCCAACTTATAATGTGAAATGAAAGTATGAGGAGTGGCCCATGTGGCTGCAGCACAAATAGATTCCATTGGTAGTCTTGCTTGAAAAGCTACCGACGTAGCTAACGCTCTGGTGGAATGAGCTTTTGGTTTTGTAGGGAGTTCTTCATGACACAGTTGATAAATCAAAGTAATAATAGAGGCCAACCACCTGGATAAGGTTACTTTAGAAACTGGCAGGCCTTGCTTGCCCTCAGCATAGGATAGGAAGAGTTGGTCCGATTTTCTTGTTTGTTTAGTCCTATCCAAATAAAAACATAATTGCCTGTGAGCGTCCAATTGGTGTAACTTCTGTTCAGCTCTGTTCGAATAGTTAGGAAAAAAGACAGGTAGATCAATGGCCTGATTCAGGTTTGTCTCAGAAGGTATTTTGGGCAGAAAGGAAGGATTAGTCCTGAGTGAAACTCTATCCTTGTGAAAAACAAGATAAGGAGGACGAATACAGAGGGCTTGAAGTTCCGACACTCTCCTAGCTGAGGTGATGGCTACTAAGAAGAGAGTCTTCCAGGAGAGTAATTTTAAGGAACAGGAGGCCGCAGGTTCAAAAGGAGGGAGAATCAAGGAAGTTAATATCAGGTTTAAATCCCACGGAGGTGGGGGATCTCTAACCGGGGGCCTAAGTAAAATAGTCCCTTTAAGAAAGGCCTTACAAAGTTTGTGAGACATGATGCTGGTTTCTGACAGGCCAGCGTGGAAATTAGCGATAGCAGCCAATTGGACCCTAATGGTGGCAGACGAGGACCCTGCTTGAAAAAGTTCTGCTAAAAAATCTAGAACGTGATGGACAGGGTCTGTAAAGGGGTCTATATTTCTAGCCTCCGCCCAGAAAGAGAAACGTTTCCACTTACTAGCATTAGTCTTCCTGGTAGAAGATTTGTGCAAAGAAAGGATGATTTCATGCACTGGCTGAGAAATATGTGGAAGCCTGGCTAAGGTTGGAAGTGGAGCAACCAAGCTGTGAGGTTGAGAGACTGAAGGGATTGGTGCAGTCCACCCGACTGATGGACCAAGAGGTCTGGCACTGGGTCCAGATTCCAAGGCTGCTCCAGCAGGTGACGATGCAGGAATGGGAACCAAATTTGTTGAGGCCAGTAAGGGGCAATGAGGATCATCCTGGATCCCAATGCGGTCACTTTCTAAATTAGTTTGGGAATTAAGGGAAAAGGTGGAAATGCATACAGAAGACCCCGGGGCCAATCGTGAACTAGAGTGTCTCTTGGGGGAGTGGCCAGGGAGGGGGAAGAGAGTGAAGAAATCGTCGCACTTGCTGTTGAGAGGGGTTGCGAAAAGGTCTCAGCAAGGTTGACCCCATCTGTGGAAAATTTTGTCCGCTACTAACTGATTGAGAGACCACTCATGAGGCATGAGAATAGCTCTGCTTAGCCTGTCCGCTATGACGTTGGACTTCCCGGGGATGTGCGTTGCTATCAGAAACCGTTGAGAGGAGATCGCCCACTGCCAGAGTCTGAGTGCTTCTCGACATAAGGGATAGGACCTGGTTCCACCCTGCTTGTTGATGTACCACACTACAGACATATTGTCTGTCTGAACTGCAATAGTCCCGGTGGGTAGAGAGTCCTGAAGAGCTTTCAACGCTAAAAGTACCGCTCTCATCTCCAAGACGTTTATGTGCAGGTAGTACTCTAGAGGTTGCCAGGTGCCCTGGACAGTCCTGCCCTGAAAATGCCCCCCCCCCACCCGATCAGGGAGGCATCCGTTGTCACCGTGGCAACAGGAGGAGGAAGAACAAACAGTCTGCCTTGAAGTACTTGAGAGGAGACCATCCACCAAGACAGGTGGTCTTTGCATGATTGGGTGATTATTATGTTGTGAGACATCGGAAGCTGTTGAAACGACCATTGGATAAAAAGCATCCATTAAAGAATCCGCATGTGAAAACGAGCCAGGGGAAGTAATGTGATTGCTGCTGCCATGAGACCCAAAGTTTTCAGTGCAAATCTGGCCTGAATTCTCTTGCACTGTAGTAAGGTCTGGACATGTCGGCGAATGTCTGATACTCTTTCTAAGGGAAGTTTTGCCGATAGCTCTTTTGTATTTAATCTTGCACCTGTAAAGGTTATAGATTGACAAGTCGACAATGCAGACTTTTCGAAGTTTATAGAGATACCTAGCTCGGAGCAAGTTTGGATGGTATAATCCCTGGCTCGCAGTAGCTGATGCCTGGGTGGAAGCAGTCAGGAGCCAGTCGTCTAGATATGGAAACACCTGGAATCCTCGCCGTCTCAGGTGAGCCGTAACCACTGCCATGCATTTGGTGAACACCCTGGGGGCTGTGGTGAGACCAAAGGGCAGGGCTCTGAAATGATAGTGACTGGCTCCCAGCCGGAAGTGGAGAAACCTTCTGGAGCGTCTGTCCATTTTGATATGGTAGTACACATCCTGAAGGTCTATGGAGCACATCCAATTGTCCTGACCCAAAAAGGGTAGAATGGACTGAAGCGTGACCATCCGGAACTTCGTTCTTTGAACAGATTTGTTTAACCTGCTGAGATCCAAAATGGGTCTCCAGTCCCCTGTCTTTTTTGGTACCAAAAAGAACTTGGAGTAAATCCCGGATCCTTGCTGGTCTGCTGGGACTGGCTGGATGGCCCTTTTTTCTAGCAGTTTTGAAATTTCTAGTACTGCTTGTTCCCTTAGACCGGGTGGAACATCTGGAAGGGGCCTGTTTGTTTGTACAGGGGTGTGGACAAAGGGGATTTTGTAACCCTCGGATATGATAGACCATACCCATTTGTCTTGTGTGAGGAGTTGCCAGGCTTCTGGGTACAGTGCCAATCTTCCCCAGACTGCCTCCGAAGGTGGACATTCGGGCAGCCCCTCAGGGGTGCTGAAAGGGTTTGTCAGAGAAAGATTTTCTGCTACCCTGATTTTGCGGACCCCCTCTGCCCCTCGGGCGGCGTCTATTATTGTTCCCTCCTCTGCCCCTGGAGGGAAGCTCGCCACGTGTGTCAGGCACGACTCCCTGGGGTTTCCGAAACCACATTTTTCCACTCTTCAGACCTTTAGCGTATGGTCTAGAGGGAGTAGAAAAACAGACTCCCACGGCAGAGAGAGTCTTGCCTTCCTGCTCACACCTGGTAAGGGTATCCTTTACCTGTGGTCCAAACAGAGCCGAACCATCGAAGGGGGTATTGGTGAAGGACGCCTTAAAGGGGTCAGCAAAGTTACGTAACTGCATCCAGGCATGTCTTCTCAAAGCCACGCCTGTACCTGCGGCCCTACTCGCCCCATCGGCTGCATATGAAATGAGCAACCAAAACCAATTCCCCTGCACCGAGAGTGTTACACGGCCAAAATGAACTAAACCAAAAACAAACAGCCAGCAGCAAAAAGCTGTGGAAATAAGGTTTATTAAGTCATAACTTCAAATAACAGACCGGTTTCGGCTTGGATTTCACCTAGCCTTCACCAGTGTAACTTTACAAAAAAACAATTGAAGTCATATATACCTTAGAATTAATTAGCAACAAAAAGTGATTGGAGAACTCATGAATATTAATATAACTATTCATAAATATTCATAAATGTTCATTCAATCCAGGATGAAAAAGCGAGCCCAGTTTAACAATCCATTTTTTCTCCTTAATATTTAATTTGCTATGCCAACCAGATTTATGCGAACGATCACCAATAATCTTATCAATAACCAAAAAATGGAATTTAGCTGTATTATGTTTAAGTGTGTGTTTATAAAGTGCATTGCTTGTTCTTTTGCGTTTGATATCACTCAGATGTTCTGAAACCCTTAATTAAAAGGTCTAGATGTTTGACCAATATAGAAGGCATGACAGCTGCAACAAGCCATGTAGATGATCCAGTCAGAGTTACAATTAGCAAAAAACCTGATATCATATACAATGCTGCTGTTACTGCTGGAAAAATGTTTAGTTCTTAATACATATTTACAATTGTTACAATGGCCACAGGGCATACAGCCAATGAGCTTATCACCCATAATGGTAGTCTGTGCCAACTGTAAATGCATGGAATCAGAATGGTGCTTATGATGATTAAAATAAGCACCCAAATTTTTGCCCTTCCTGAAAGAAAAGGAACATGTTGGAGCAATAATGGAAGACAATGTAGGATCCGCTAAAAGAATATTCCAATTGCTTTTAATAATGTCAATAAACTTATTGGTATTTCTCCCATAGGTGGTGGTAAGACATAAAATGTTGGATTTATGTACTTGTTTATGTTTGTATTTGAGAAGTTCCTCCCTGGGTAGATGTGATGCATAATTCCTGGCAGTGGAAACATATCCTGAACTGTAACCTCTATTTTTAAACCTGTCGGTCAAATCCTGGCTATAAAGGCGAAAAGTATCATCATCAGAACAATTCCGTCTTACCCTAATAAACTGTAATTTAGGAATGTTTCTGGCTATATGTTTTGGATGAAAGCTGGATGCGTGGAGATTTAGGAAATTTCCTGTATATTTGAGTGTTTAATGTATTATCAAGATTCCTGGTTACCATGAAGTCCAAAAAGGTAATCTGATGTTGATCATAGGTAATAGTAAAATGAAGTCCCCATTTGTTGTCGTTAAGATAATGAACAAACTCATGTAAATATTCAATATCTGCCCTCCACACCATCCAGCAATTATCCAAATATCTTCGCCAAATGTCAATCTCCGGTAAATAAAGATTATGTGCATCATCATAAATGATGTGATCCTCAATAAATGCCATATATAAATCGGCATAAATAGGGGCAAAAGATGCCCCCATAGCAGTACCCTTAATTTGGAGATAGCATTGCTTATCGTAAAAAAACACATTTTTGGTAAGCACACATTCTGTCAAGATTATTAAGAAAGTATTAAAGCCAGGTTTGTACATGTTGGATTTGTAAAGCCAGTATTCAATAGTATCCAAACCAGCCCAATGGGGTATATTCGTGTATAATGAAGTCACATCTAACGTACATAACCACCAGTCATTCTCAATCTGCATTTCATTAATAATACCCAGAAATTGTGTAGTATCCTGTATTCTAGATCTTACCCAGGAAAGTAAAGGTTTTAGATATTTAGTCAAAAATTCAGATAGGGGTTCAGTTAAAGAGCCAGTCCCAGCCACAATAGGTCTCCCTGGTGGATGTAAAAGATCCTTATGAATTTTAGGCAAGAAGTAAATGTATTGCCTAATGGGGTCTTTGATGGTCAAGTGTCTTAAGGTATCAGATGTTATAATCCCATTTTCCAATGCTGAATTAAGAAATGTATCAATTTGTTGCTTGAACATGGATGTGGGATCTAATGGCATCTTAGTATAGTACCTGGCATCATCAAGTTGTTTGTGTGCCTCGATATCATAATCAATCCAGTTCATTACAACAACTGCCCCTCCTTTGTCAGCAGTAGTGATTACTAATTCTTTGTTGTGCACTAATTCTGCTAAACATAATGTTTCAGACTCTGAAATATTGTTAGACATAGGTGAAATAGTATTAACAGAAAAATGCAAATCCTTGAGGACCCCATGTTGGAATAAGCTCACAGATGGATGCATGGGTGGTGTAAAACTGGAAGGATGATATCTAGAATTATCAGATAAATGATGCTGTTCATTGTTATCCTGAAAATATAATTTAAGGTTAATTAACCTACAAAAAGTTACTACGTCTTGAGCAAAAACATCCTCAGACACAAAAAAAACAGGTATAAAAGACAACCCTTTATTTAACAAAGCAATCCGTTGTTCAGTTAAAACAGTGTTGGAAATATTGCATACATTATTGTGTGCAGATATGTTTACTTATTGGTCAATAATTCCATAAGGTTCTGTAGACTTGTGACTTTTTTTGTGTTTCCTACCTCCCCTCTTGTATGGCCTAAAGGGGTCCCAAAATTATTACGCTTAGGGGTAGGGGAGTCCGTGGCTTGCTGTGAATCCATGTCTGTACCAGAAGAGGTATCAGCATCTGTGGTGTCACTATGATTGCCATGTCTTTTCAAAATAGATCTCGGTCGTTTGCATTTGGGATTTGGGTTCCTACTTCTGTGAGTGTCTTCAAATCTGACATGTCTGGTTTGTTTAAACGGTTGGCCATGTTCATAATCTGTTTGGTCTCTAGAAAACTTTTTAAGTTTCCTTTCTTTCAATTGTGTTTCAAAACTAAGCAGAGCAGAACTGAGTTTGGACAAAAAACCCTGAAAAAATGTTTCATCTTGGCATTGATTACATTGCTCTATAAGCTTGCTGACCTTAAGTGTTTCCTGGTCAATAGTCCTGACATAATAACTGGATAATGTCTGTACGAATCTCATAGAGCATTCTTGCTGTATAGATGTCCAGTCACTGGTCAGCATATCATCAGGCTCTGCTACCAAAGGTTGGATTTTCACCCTGAGGCCCCTGGGAGTTATACCCTTTATCATATATGCCTTAAATAGTTTGTGATGCCATACATTGGATCTCAATGCTTTCATGTTTTTATTGAAATCACGAAATAATTTTTCACAACATTGTTCAGGATTGGCAATAGTATTATGTTCTAAACCATTCAATTGTTCACCAATTCCAAAAGCCACAAGATCATCCCTATCTGAGGAAAGGCCAATGAGAATCCTATTTAAATCCATATTGAGATGAAAAGTATCAAATACACAATAAGGGTCACAACACCACGTCCTAATGTCCCACAATGTATATATATATATAGAAAACTGGACAATAATGGCTTCAATAAAGATTTTTATAGATTATGTTGGAAAAAAAGGGGGCCACTTCCAGAACAAAAACTAGGACAATAATGGTAGTTGTGAATTCCTAAAGTGGCTTCAAAGGAACAATAAATTCAAATATATTCAAAAAGTCCAAAAATAGTAATATGATGTAAATTTCACCACTACTGAATATATTAATATATTAATAAAATGTTGTCAGCATGATCCAATAGTATGGCATCTCAAAAGAACTCTAATATAAATAATCTATTATTGGATAAACAAAAATTGAGATATAGATATATATATATATATATATATATATATATATATATATATATATATATATATCTCACAATATAGCTCCAAGGGGGTGGGTGAATATCCCAATATAGCCTAAGGAAGCAAATAAAAAATAGCCTGGAGCCAAAACCTAATCATGTATCGTTAAATCCAACTAATAATCTCTAATCTCAATAGAGCAATTCAAAAAATGCAATTAAAGGAAGCTAGTTGTCATCTAATGTGTTCAATCAATCTATATGAATGTACCGAATTCTAAATCCAAACAGAATAGAGTTAGAGCCATATAATGTGAACACCAAAAAGTTCCATAAGTAGTAAACAGAAGTAACAAGCAAGTAATAAACATCCCTGATCAATAAACTGGAATAATAGAGGATTACTAGTCCTTATTATAAGTAAGCCCCCAAAAAATATGGAAAACAACAGTAAATAGTCGCCTCAAAAAAGCTTAGTATTGAGGCATTCTATCATTCAAACTGTGTGTTGAATGAAAATAGTAAAAAACTAATCGCAATATGTATGGACCAACATGCTATCATAAAGATGTTACTAAAAAGCAATCAGTTCCAATACCTGAGCAATAGTAGAAAATAAAAAAAGGCCAAAAATGTTTATAGGATATCCAAAATCTAAACAATACTAAGAGAATGCAATGTGAAACATCCAACATGTAAGCAATACATTTGAATAAAATTGCTGATAAATAGCTTAGTACAATATATCTAAGTAGCTATACATTTATCCATGTACTGTTAAAAATAAACATAAACAGTTCCATATGAAATGAGCCACATGGAGGAGTTGACTATAGAGTTAAGGGTCGCCATCTGGGAGTTAATCTTATCCTGAGACCCCGCAGCTGATCGATCCTGAAGGGTATCACCCAGTTCCTTAAGAAGGTCCCTTTGAAGGCGGGTGAAATGACACAGGTAATTCAGCGACCGCATGGAAGAGGTCGTTGAAGAAAACATCCGCTTCCCATACCTGTCCATTGTCCTAGA
This sequence comes from Protopterus annectens, assembly GCF_019279795.1. Lineage (NCBI taxonomy): Eukaryota > Metazoa > Chordata > Ceratodontiformes > Protopteridae > Protopterus > Protopterus annectens. The sequence goes on from NC_056745.1 coordinate 876,876,716, forward strand.
TTCTTTATTAGGTGGCTGGACCGGCACCAAAGGGTCAGCCAACTCCTTCTTAGTGGCTGCTGCCACCACCATGGCATCAAAAGGGACACCTTTTGTCAGAAATTGTTTGTCGGATGGGGCTGTAATGAACTTAGTGGGCCTGCGGGAAGTTGGTTCCACTGTGTCCGGGGCTGTCCACGCCTTTCGAGCCACCACTTCCATGAGCGGCTTGAAAGGTGGAGACACCCAGGAGTTGGAAGGGTGAGAACCAAACGTGTCCAGGTACACCGACTCGTCCTCGGAAGGGTTAAGGGCAGTCCAGTTCCCCCTCTGCCTAAGGATCTCTAGGATGTCTGAAAAGGAGACATCCTCAGAGGGGGACCCTTCCGAATCCTCCAAGTCGGTATCAGATGTGACTGACTTGGGGGGAGTCAACATGTTTCCTCTTACATTTTTTCTTCCGAGGGGGCTCCTCCAAATGATGAGGGGAGGCCTCAGAAGAGGAAGATACGCCCAATGGGGCTACCTGGAGCGTCTGTTCTCCACACTTGGGGTCAGGAGGGTGGACAGAGACCGATGCAGGCACCATGAGGGGAGGAGCCGAAGGGGCCGATCTTGGAGCCGACACAGGAGTCAGCACGCTCCTCATGACCTCGAAGGTGCCCCTGTCAGGCAGAGCAGAGGGTCCCAGCTCCAAAGAGACGAGAACCCCACCCGGCACCGAGAGGGATGGCTCCGAGGCCGATGTCGGGGCTGAGCTCTCCTGCACCGAAGCCCCGAGAGGGAGAATGGGGTCGGGCAAGGGTCCGATGCCACTCGCCCCCTCGGAGCCGACGAAGGAGTCCCGGCACCCAGATCCCTCCAAGGAAGGAACCAATGAAGAGATCGGAGCCGACGAAGGAGCCGAAAGGTTTGGTATCGGCTCCGACGTTTCCAAGATTCGAGCCCCAACCAGCTCCGGCTCCGAACACAAAAGGGGAGTCGGAGGAGGAACTGTTGAAGACACCGGGATAGCCACTGTCTGTTGAGAAGGGCTGGTTAACATCTTGGCCAGGGCCTGCGATTTAAGTAGTGTACTGACTACCCTCTCTAAGTCATGGTCGGATAACCTGGAAGACCGAGAGGAATGGGACCTATGGCTCTGTTCCGACTGAAGCAGCGGTGACCTCGGAGCCGAGCGAACCGATTCTAGGGAAGGGGACCTAGAATGTTTTCGGCCTAATGATGGTTCCGACATTAAAGTCGGAGCCGATAGAGGTCTAGAGGTGTCGGCCCCAGCCGGAGCCGACGAGGAGGCACATGCTCCGCCCGGCGACGGCTCCAAACTGGGAGCCGATGGCTTGGCGGGCTTTGAGGATTTCCCCGACTGAGGCTTCGCTGGGGATCCCTCTGGCTTGAGTAGGCCTCTCAAGATAAGCTTGTTGCAAAGAAAACAAATTGAGAAAACTGACTGAAGGTCCACAGAGTATAAAAAAATCTTCAGCGAACAAACCAATGTAGACCACCACAATCCTTCGATAAAACACTAATTTAATATAACAAGGCAAAATTCAACAAGCAGTTTTTAACACAGATAAGCGCTTTCGGGCTCTGCCCTTCTTCAGATGAATTAAAAACAATCTTAGTCACATTTAAATACCTAATTCAAAACAGTTTCCAACCAATCAAAATTTATACTGCACCCGCCTATCTTTGAGGGCGGGTTTAATAGGAACAAATTAATTTAGTCCTGGTGTCCTATGAGCTAAAAGCTCAATTATCCACTTTGCCTCTTCTCTCTCAGTGGCATCTACTAGGCTACCCTTTCTTATACTAGGAAATACATTTGCAATAGCTCTAAATCTAAACTGATGGTCATTATTTACTTCTATATGTTTATAAAGTGCATTGTGCATATTTCTAGTTCTTATGCATGAAAGATGTTGCAGAATTCTTAAACATATTATTTGTTTTTCCCACGTAAAATGCTTTGCATTGCTGACACTCAGCTAAATAAATGATATTCTTTGTTCTACAATTGGCTTTTGCTTTAAAATGAAATAATTTCCCTGTTACTGGATGCTTAAAAACAATCTCTTTATTAATACAGTGACATGCTTTGCATAGCCCACATGGTTTTGTACCTACTTGACAAATGGAACTTTTCATGTGGTTACTCTTTTCTTGTGTTAAAATGTCTTTCAGATTTTTATTTCTTCTAAATCCAAATTTGGGTTCTATCCCTACTATTTCTTTTATTTTATCATCAGATAAAAGTATATGCCAATTTTTCTTAATAATGTCACATACACCATGTATATTACTACTATACGTGAATGTCATTCTATTAAATGCAAATTTATGGCCATGTTGCTCTTCTGATGAAATTGTCTTTAATGAAGATACAGATTTTCTATGTATACTACCCTGACTTAATTCACTTACTATCAACCTCTCATTATAACCTCTATTTTTAAAAATATGTTCCATATTCATCAATTCTTCCTCAAAATCACTATCTTTAGTACAAAGCCTTGAGGCTCTACTTACCTGACCCCTTATTATATTCTTATATGTATGTCTGGGGTGCATACTATCATAAGTAAGTAAATTATTTTTCCAGCATTCTTTTCGAAACAAGGAAGTAACAAAGCCAGATCTTTCTTTTTAATTCTGACATCCAGAAAATCTATAGCTTCATCTGAGCATGTGAGAGAAAATTTGAAAAAGTTGTGGTATGTTCCAAATATTCTATGAAAAGTACTAGTTCTCTCTTTTCCCCTTCCCATAAAATAAAAACATCGTCCACAAAACGTCTATAAAGAAATAGATGCTTCTTCCATCTGTTTTGGCCCCCTAGCACAAAACATCTCTCCCAAAATGACAAAACCAAATTTGCATATGTATTAGCACAGGGGTGCCCATGGCTACCCCCTGTGTTTGTCTATATACATTGTCATTGCATATAAATACATTGTTAGATAAAACCAAATTCAAGCATTTTCTTATTGTAAATAATTTCCTATCATCTGATTCACCCATTTCTTTGCATAGTTCACAAACAGCATTCATGCCATATTCATTTTCTATTACTGTAAACAAATTTACAATGTCTAAGGTGACCATTAATACTTCTTTTCCACATATATCAACATTTTTTATGGCTTCCAAAAATTGTTGTGTATCTTTCAAAATTTCTATTATTCTTGTTGTATATGGTTTTAAAGTATATTCTAACCAAATGGATAAATTTTCAGTTACCCATTTTCTACCTGAGACTATCGGTCTCAGTGGGGGATCTTTATAATTTTTATGTAACTTGGGTAGTGCTTTTGAAAATAAGGACTTGGGTGCAAGGCCCAAGACAAATGAAGCAGTGCAGCAGGGTTAGCATTTTTTAGCCCAACTGCCAGCTCCAATGAAGAAAAAAGGAGAATGGAAGAGAGCCAGCAGCGAAGGCAGAGGGGCAAAAAAGAGAAGGACATCAAATTGACTGGTGATAATATTGTTTTTAATTTGTCTAACTATGTTCTTAATGATGATGAATTATTTGTTTTAAACAAAGGTATGTCCTTCGTACCAAGTAGAGAAAGCTGTTTAATGAAATAGTCATGGATATGATGTTTTATGGTAGAAAAGTAATGTTGCAAAGTTTATTTAACCAACAAAATAGACAGCATATGTTGAGACAACCTAGTACATTCATGCCACCACTCAATTCTACCATGCAAATGTTTCTTAAAGTATGTGAAGCTGATTTATATAAATATTTGGAAGAAGGTAAAAATCAGAAATATTTTAATTTAACAAATACACAAAAACAAGCATTAATAGATTTACAGAACAATGATAATGTCATAATAAAACAGGCAGATAAAGGTGGAGCGGTTGTTATATTAAATAAGGATGATTATTATTTTAAATTAAATAATTTATTAATAGAAGGTAATACCTACTTGAAAATTAGTCCATTAGAACTTAACAACATCATAATAGGAGTTCATAACAGTATTAAATGTATGTTGGATAACAACACTATAGACCAAGATCTTAGTGAATTTCTATTAATAGAATATCCGGTAACACCTATTTTCAAAGCACTACCCAAGTTACATAAAAATTATAAAGATCCCCCAATGAGACCGATAGTCTCAGGTAGAAAATGGGTAACTGAAAATTTATCCATTTGGTTAGAATATACTTTAAAACCATATACAACAAGAATAATAGAAATTTTGAAAGATACACAACAATTTTTGGAAGCCATAAAAAATGTTGATATATGTGGAAAAGAAGTATTAATGGTCACCTTAGACGTTGTAAATTTGTTTACAGTGATAGAAAATGAATATGGCATGAATGCTGTTTGTGAACTATGCAAAGAAATGGGTGAATCAGATGATAGGAAATTATTTACAATAAGAAAATGCTTGAATTTGGTTTTATCTAACAATGTATTTATATGCAATGACAATGTATATAGACAAACACAGGGGGTAGCCATGGGCACCCCCTGTGCTAATACATATGCAAATTTGGTTTTGTCATTTTGGGAGAGATGTTTTGTGCTAGGGGGCCAAAACAGATGGAAGAAGCATCTATTTCTTTATAGACGTTTTGTGGACAATGTTTTTATTTTATGGGAAGGGGAAAAGAGAGAACTAGTACTTTTCATAGAATATTTGGAACATACCACAACTTTTTTCAAATTTTCTCTCACATGCTCAGATGAAGCTATAGATTTTCTGGATGTCAGAATTAAAAAAGAAAGATCTGGCTTTGTTACTTCCTTGTTTCGAAAAGAATGCTGGAAAAATAATTTACTTACTTATGATAATATGCACCCCAGACATACATATAAGAATATAATAAGGGGTCAGGTAAGTAGAGCCTCAAGGCTTTGTACTAAAGATAGTGATTTTGAGGAAGAATTGATGAATATGGAACATATTTTTAAAAATAGAGGTTATAATGAGAGGTTGATAGTAAGTGAATTAAGTCAGGGTAGTATACATAGAAAATCTGTATCTTCATTAAAGACAATTTCATCAGAAGTGCAACATGGCCATAAATTTGCATTTAATAGAATGACATTCGTGTATAGTAGTAATATACATGGTGTATGTGACATTACTAAGAAAAATTGGAATATACTTTTATCTGATGATAAAATAAAAGAAATAGTAGGGATAGAACCCAAATTTGGATTTAGAAGAAATAAAAATCTGAAAGACATTTTAACACAAGAAAAGAGTAACCACAAGAAAAGTTCCATTTGTGAAGTAGGTACAAAACCATGTGGGCTATGCAAAGCATGTCACTGTATTAATAAAGAGATTGTTTTTAAGCATCCAGTAACAGGGAAATTATTTCATTTTAAAGCAAAAGCCAATTGTAGAACAAAGAATATAATTTATTTAGCTGAGTGTCAGCAATGCAAAGCATTTTACGTGGGAAAAACAAATAATATGTTTAAAGTTAGAATTCTGCAACATCTTTCATGCATAAGAACTAGAAATATGCACAATGCACTTTATAAACATATAGAAGTAAATAATGACCATCAGTTTAGATTTAGAGCTATTGCAAATGTATTTCCTAGTATAAGAAAGGGTAGCCTAGTAGATGCCACTGAGAGAGAAGAAGCAAAGTGGATAATTGAGCTTTTAGCTCATAGGACACCAGGACTAAATGAATTTGTTCCTATGAAACCCGCCCTTAAAGATAGGAGGGTGCAGTATAAATTTTGATTGGTTGGAAACTGTTTTGAATTAGGTATTTAAATGTGACTAAGATTGTTTTTAATTCATCTGAAGAAGGGCAGAGCCCGAAAGCGCTTATCTGTGTTAAAAACTGCTTGTTGAATTTTGCCTTGTTATATTAAATTAGTGTTTTATCGAAGGATTGTGGTGGTCTACATTGGTTTGTTCGCTAAAGATTTTTTTGTACTCTGTGGACCTTCAGTCAGTTTTCTCAATTTGTTTTCTTTGCTGCTGCTTTTGTATTTGGGGAACTGACACACAATGGAACATTCAGAAACTGCTATAAGGGAAGAATCTGGTGCTTCACCTGCTATTTCCATGGGAATGAGAACCTTTTCTATAAAGAGAGACCTAACTAATCAAGGAAATCCGTTGCTGAATTTAGAACTACATGTAGCACCTGAGAGATGTACATTGCATCAAGTGAGTACAAGTAATGATTTAAAATTTGAAGAAATCATAAGAGACTTTACATTTAAAGTTAATAAGTTAAAAAAGTTACAATGGCAGAGAAATCATTTCGAAGCCTGTTTAAAATTTGGCATAGTACCAAGAGGAATGAGGGTGTTTTGTATGCCCTCACAAGGTGAACACTATCCAGAGTTACTAGCCAAATGGCAGCGTGTCAACATAAATACAAGCTTTTCATATATGAAATTACTTCTGGAATTTTTTGCACCAGAGGAAGAGAAACTCACAGCAGAAGTGGGTGTTTTACAAATGCAATTAGAGACTGAATTTAAAGGAGAAAGATTCACTAAAAAACTAGACGAGCTATACTGTGCTTTTTCAATGACTGACCAGAGGTTACAACAAACAAAAGTAAAAAAGCTACAGCGCGTCTATAAAGATTTCACGACCGGTAACATCTTCATATGGCCGAGAGAGGAAAGAGGAGAAATCTGTTCCAATGTCTCTTTAACTGAGACCAACACGTCATATGCGGAAGTGATGCGAGGTAGAACCACGCTGAATAGCGCTCGAAGAGCGCAAGAGACTTTTTGTTTGACCAACAGTAATGAACAATTAGTTAGGTCTAAACAAAGTAACTCGGTGGAAATAGTGAGTTCAAATTTAACTACGGAACCTCCGGGAGAGAGGACTATACAACATTCTGAATCAGAAGAAACAACGAACGTTTCTTTAGTAGCTGCTGTTCCAAATGCAGTAGTTACCCAATCTAAGGACTTGGGTGCAAGGCCCAAGACAAATGAAGCAGTGCATCAGGGTGAGCGTTTTTTAGCCCAACTGCCAGTTCCAATGAAGAAAAAAGGAGAATGGAAGAGAGCCAGCAGCGAAGGCAGAGGGGCAAAAAAGAGAAGGACATCAAATTGGTGATAATATTGTTTATAATTTGTCTAACTATGTTCTTAATGATGATGAATTATTTGTTTTAAACAAAGGTATGTCCTTCGTACCAAGTAGAGAAAGCTGTTTTAATGAAATAGTCATGGATATGATGTGTTATGGTAGAAAAGTAATGTTGCAAAGTTTATTTAACCAACAAAATAGACAGCATATGTTGAGACAACCTAGTACATTCATGCCACCACTCAATTCTACCATGCAAATGTTTCTTAAAGTATGTGAAGCTGATTTATATAAATATTTGGAAGAAGGTAAAAATCAGAAATATTTTAATTTAACAAATACACAAAAACAAGCATTAATAGATTTACAGAACAATGATAATGTCATAATAAAACAGGCAGATAAAGGTGGAGCAGTTGTTATATTAAATAAGGATGATTATTATTTTAAATTAAATAATTTATTAACAGAAGGTAATACCTACTTGAAAATTAGTCCATTAGAACTTAACAACATCATAATAGGAGTTCATAACAGTATTAAATGTATGTTGGATAACAACACTATAGACCAAGATCTTAGTGAATTTCTATTAATAGAATATCCAGTAACACCTATTTTCAAAGCACTACCCAAGTTACATAAAAATTATAAAGATCCCCCACTGAGACCGATAGTCTCAGGTAGAAAATGGGTAACTGAAAATTTATCCATTTGGTTAGAATATACTTTAAAACCATATACAACAAGAATAATAGAAATTTTGAAAGATACACAACAATTTTTGGAAGCCTTAAAAAATGTTGGTATATGTGGAAAAGAAGTATTAATGGTCACCTTAGACGTTGTAAATTTGTTTACAGTGATAGAAAATGAATATGGCATGAATGCTGTTTGTGAACTATGCAAAGAAATGGGTGAATCAGATGATAGGAAATTATTTACAATAAGAAAATGCTTGAATTTGGTTTTATCTAACAATGTATTTATATGCAATGACAATGTATATAGACAAACACAGGGGGTAGCCATGGGCACCCCCTGTGCTAATACATATGCAAATTTGGTTTTGTCATTTTGGGAGAGATGTTTTGTGCTAGGGGGCCAAAACAGATGGATGAAGCATCTATTTCTTTATAGACGTTTTGTGGACGATGTTTTTATTGTATGGGAAGGGAAAAAGAGAGAACTAGTACTTTTCATAGAATATTTGGAACATACCACAACTTTTTTCAAATTTTCTCTCACATGCTCAGATGAAGCTATAGATTTTCTGGATGTCAGAATTAAAAAAGAAAGATCTGGCTTTGTTACTTCCTTGTTTCGAAAAGAATGCTGGAAAAATAATTTACTTACTTATGATAGTATGCACCCCAGACATACATATAAGAATATAATAAGGGGTCAGGTAAGTAGAGCCTCAAGGCTTTGTACTAAAGATAGTGATTTTGAGGAAGAATTGATGAATATGGAACATATTTTTAAAAATAGAGGTTATAATGAGAGGTTGATAGTAAGTGAATTAAGTCAGGGTAGTATACATAGAAAATCTGTATCTTCATTAAAGACAATTTCATCAGAAGAGCAACATGGCCATAAATTTGCATTTAATAGAATGATATTCACATATAGTAGCAATATACATGGTGTATGTGACATTATTAAGAAAAATTGGCATATACTTTTATCTGATGATAAAATAAAAGAAATAGTAGGGATAGAACCCAAATTTGGATTTAGAAGAAATAAAAATCTGAAAGACATTTTAACACAAGAAAAGAGTAACCACAAGAAAAGTTCCATTTGTCAAGTAGGTACAAAACCATGTGGGCTATGCACACTGTATTAATAAAGAGATTGTTTTTAAGCATCCAGTAACAGGGAAATTATTTCATTTTAAAGCAAAAGCCAATAGTAGAACAAAGAATATAATTTATTTAGCTGAGTGTCAGCAATGCAAAGCATTTTACGTGGGAAAAACAAATAATATGTTTAAAGTTAGAATTCTGCAACATCTTTCATGCATAAGAACTAGAAATATGCACAATGCACTTTATAAACATATAGAAGTAAATAATGATCATCAGTTTAGATTTAGAGCTATTGCAAATGTATTTCCTAGTATAAGAAAGGGTAGCCTAGTAGATGCCACTGAGAGAGAAGAAGCAAAGTGGATAATTGAGCTTTTAGCTCGTAGGACACCAGGACTAAATGAATTTGTTCCTATGAAACCCGCCCTCAAAGATAGGAGGGTGCAGTATAAATTTTGATTGGTTGGAAACTGTTTTGAATTAGGTATTTAAATGTGACTAAGATTGTTTTTAATTCATCTGAAGAAGGGCAGAGCCCGAAAGCGCTTATCTGTGTTAAAAACTGCTTGTTGAATTTTGCCTTGTTATATTAAATTAGTGTTTTATTGAAGGATTGTGATGGTCTACATTGGTTTGTTCGCTAAAGATAAGCTTGTTCCTACGCTCCTGCAGGACTCTTGGGCTGAAGGCATGACAGACCGAACAGGAGTCCTGCAGGTGTAGGGAACCCAAGCAATAAACACAAGAAGTGTGACCATCTGTCAGAAACATCTTCTGACAGCACGAGTCACACTTCTTGAAGCCTGAAACTTTGGTATCTTTGGACATACTGGCCCGGGGATACCAAAGAGAGGAAAAAAAAAAGGTTACACTAGTGCTTAAACCAGACACACAGACACACTCACACGCCCGCACTAGATAAGGTAACAGTAGTGAGCAGAAAAAACTATCACAAACACCCACACTTAATAAAAATAACTACAACAATCTCAATAAAAATTATAAGGCTAAACACTACTCCTATAGGTACAACAAGGGGAAGGGTTAGCTATTAATAGAGAAGGAACAAGGGGAGGAAGGGGAGAAACTCTCTAACAGAAAAACGAGTTTTCTAAGTGGGACAAACTAGGGGATAGACAGTACAACTATACTAAAAGCTGAAGACAATCTAACTCTAAGAAAAATACAGTTAAAAATTTAGCTGAAAAAGACAAAAAAGGATTAATACGACCTGAGCCAGTACAAAACGCAACCTCGTAGCTGAAGTGGCAAACGAGATCTGGGTATCTGACGCCTAGCATTGTGGGATATGGGGAGGCCTCGAGCCAGTAAATAGCCCTCAAACTTTAGTAGAAGGCTGAGTCGGAGCTGAGGATTGGCTCCGAACCCATCCAGCAAGAATGAAGGCGAGATAGACAACTTAACATCATAAGTTCCTCATTGGTAAAGGAGGCATTGCCCCTAACATCATTCTAACAGGTAATGTTATCTTTCTAGGTATAGACTAGGAAAATGCAAATTCAAGGCACCTGATTGGCTAAAGAACCACAGGTATAATGATGCCATTGTACAATAATATTAGTATGTTAACATTAGCAACAGGAAAAATGAAATTACTTTTAGAAATAAACTGCTGCATTATAGTAATAAAAGACATTCAAAGACTGTGTGTTACTATGCAATAGCATCATTTTTTAGGTCAAAAATACTTTATTTCATACTTTGCTCCAACATTATTACACAGTAGCACATGGTCCAGTATTCATACTCAGTTGTAAAGCATAGAGGATGAGCACAAGCTGTCTAGCATACTTTGCAAGAATTGCCCCGTTCGTAGATCACCTGCTTGCTACCTAAAACCACCACTGCACATGTTAGAATGCAAGGTACATTGTGCCACATGCTAATGTGGTAGCCTGTACGAGGGGTCTACCTAAATGACCATTTCTATGCACTGTCCAGTTAAAGGACTTGCAAAGTACAGGATTCACTGATACCCAATTGACACAGATGCTGGGTAGGGCAGAGATCCAAAGGCAAAAGTATGCATGACATTCTTGCTGCACACATCTGTCTTTCAGTGGTAGAAGTCTGTACAGGGTGAATTGGAACTACTTCACCTTGTATAAACAGCCAATGCAGGTAAGTTGTACCATGTGTGAATGGGAGTATATAAGCGTGCTCACACGTGTGTATGTGTGTGTGTGTGTGTGTGTGTGTGTGTGTGTGTGTGTGTGTGTGTGTGTGTGTGTGTGTGATGTGAAAGCACAGTGACAGTGTGTCAGTGTGTCCATAAGTTCCTGTGTGTGTATGGCTACTGTAAATGACAGAGTGTGTGTGTGTGTGTGTGTGTGTGTGTGTGTGTGTGTGTGTGTGTGTGTGTGTGTGTGTGTGTGTGTGTGTCCTTGAACTGGAAGTCAGTGCCTATGTGTGATCCTCTTTTTATTTGCACTATATAGTAGTATAAGTGGTAGATGCAATTCTTAAACCTGATGTAAATTCCAAGGTAATGAGATGTTACCCTTTTGAAAATGTGGATGACTATGAATTAGTAAATAGCACTGTGGTGAAACTTGGCTCATTAATGCAGGGCCGTTTAATGGCTGCGGTCTGTTATGCCTTTTTTTTGCTTACATAACATGTATGGACAAACATTAATTGATTTTGTTAATAACAATAAAGTAGAGCAGATATAGGAAACTCTAACATGAAAATATAACATTCTTGACCTGCACTAAATAAACATGACAAATATGCATTGTCAACACATCACTTTTTGCTTATTTATACAATTTACTGCACTTTTTTATTGCCTACTACCTACATTTATACTGTATTTATTTTCTGTGTACTAAATTACACTGTTGTACTGCCATTGCCTGCTACTCTGTGCCTGTAAAATCAAATTGTATTGCTTTTTTCACTGTTTAGAAAGCTTTTTTATTTATTTATTGTCATTTGTTAACCAGGTTGGCCCAACTGAGCCAATGGCCCATTTTCAGTGGAGACCTGAGGAGAAAAGCTCCAGTTACAATTACAATCATTCCAAAAAGGAAATTACATCCCAAAAGGAATTTATATAACAAAAGATGTTAACACAATTAAACTGTTTTGTACAAGTTTATATATATATATATATATATATATATATATATATATATATATATGGGTCTATCTGACTTGGTCGACATTTCATTTAGTCGACAATTCATTTAGTCGACATTTCATATAATCGACAAGCTTTTTTAGTGGGGGGTTCGCCCCCCCCACCCCCCTAAATATATATTCTAACTCCAGGGTCGCACGATTTTGGGGGAGGGGGCAAAAGCTTGTCGATTATATGAAATGTCGACTAAATGAATTGTCGACTAAATGAAATGTCGACCAAGTCAGATAGACCCATATATATATATATATATATATATATATATATGTATTTATGTACAGTATCAACATGATGTTGTGGAAACAAGGAGAAAAAAGGAATTATTTACTCATAGAGGGAGTTGGAAATGTTTTCCAAGGAAGAGTAGGAAGAAGGTAAGTAGGATCAGGTTGGAGCTAGACAGGGACAGGACCAGGTGTTCCGTAGGTAGTGCCTGAGTGCTAGATTCAATTGGGACTTATGGGGTTACTTCTTATATTATGAGGAAGGGAGTCCCAGGAGTGAGCAGTTGAGTATTTATATAATGAATTGCCAATGTTTTTTGATGGTTTGTATATGTCCAGAAGATGTTCGTCTGATGAGCGGAGTTGAAGTCGAGGCTTATGTAGTGATACAATATTAGAGATAGAGGGGCAGAACATGGTGTTATAAAGAATTGAGTATATTATATGCAGTTGTGGAAACAGAAGTTGTTTTGGGAATTCAGGCCATTGCAAAGATTTAAGGGCAAGGCAGTGATGGGATTTATAGGAGAGGATGGTGGCAAATTTAGCTATTTTATTATAGGTTTGTTCTAGTTTGCTGAGAAGAGAAGACTGAAGGTTAGTGAGGATCGGGGCTGCATATAGAAGACTGGGTAGAGAAGTGATAAGGCTAGGGAGGGTGTAGAGGAGTTAGAAAGAAATTTATGATTTTGGTACAGCAGGCCATGTTTTTGGTGTTTTTTTATGCATAGATTGATATGTATATCGAATTTTAGTTCATCGTTGATGGTAAAACCAAGTAATTTGGTGTGTGGTTTGGGTCTGATGATGGTGTTTTTGAAGGCGATAATTAAGAAAGAGGATTTATGTTGTGCAAGGTTTTTAGGAAGGAATAGCAAAAGTTTTTTTTTTGGAGGGGAGGTTTAATAATTGATTGTCAGTGAGCCAAGTCTCAATGGAAGTGAAAGTGTCTTCGGTACAAGAAAGGAGTTCAGGGATGGTGTGGGTAGTGGTTATGAGGGTGGAGTCATCAGCATATTGTAAAAGGGTTGAGAGGCTATTAGTGGAGTGTAAGTTGTTAGTAAAGATACTGAACAAGAGAGGACGTAGGAAAGAGCCTTGGGGAACTCTGGTGTTGATGGGTAGAAAAGGAGAGGGGATGGTTTTCCAACATATAGATTGAAGTCTGTTAGAAAAATAACTAGAGAACCAGGATATAGAGAAGGGAGAAAGATGAAGGTCAGAAAGTTTAGTTAGCAGTTTAGAGTGTGAGACAGTATCGAAGTCCTTGGAGAGATCAACGAATAGACAGAAGAGAAGTAGGTTGTTATCACCGGCTTCTGCCACAGTTTGGGTGAAAGAGAGTAGTGAGGTAGGTGTGCTGTTATGGGGTCTAAAAAACCATGCTGGGTGGGAGTTAGGAGATAATTTTCAAGCAAGCATTTAAGTAGCTGGGAGTGAATACATTTTTTAAGTATCTTGGAAAGTGGGGATAGTATAGCTATTGAGCGATAGTTTGTGGAGAGGGATTGTGTAAAAGGATTTCCATATGTTGGGAATGAGAGCCTCGGTGATAGAGTGATTAATAAGGATAGAAACAGAGAAGGAATAGATCTGGCTGTAATTTTAAGGAAGTGGGAGGTAAATTGTCTACATAGGGTGAGCAAGGTTTGAGTTTGTTCAATTGGGATTTAATAAAGGAAGTGGGAACAGGTTGTAAGGAGAAAGTATTAGAGGAAGAAGGACTGTGAGGCAGGGGCAGAGAAGAGGCAGTGGGACTAAGTTGAGTTAGCCTTTGAATTGTGTCTTAAATAATTGTTTAAACGTGTAACAGTTTCTGAGGCGGTATTGAGAGAGAAGGGGTTGGGGGTAGGAGAGGTACTAAGGTGAAGAATTTTATTAACACTGCACCAAAATTTCTTAGGTTAGTATGTGGGTTGCAGTCTTTGGAAGCAAAGAATGATTTTTTTATCTTTGATAATAAGTTTTTTACGTGTGTTTCTAAGTTCTTTGCAATGTGGGAGTTTTACTTTTTACCCAGGTTTTCCAAGCAACATCCCTCTGCCGCATAATAGAGCATGTTTGCTTAGTGAGCCAGGGAGCATAGTTAGATTTCACCTTGATTTTTCTGGATGAGGCCATGTTGTACAGTATATCTAGGAATATCTTGCTGAATGCAGTAACAGCATCATTTTTATGTTTTCACTGTTAAGTATTTACTGGTATTTTTTCATTGTTTTAAAGCAATCTGTTCTGCCTGCTCTGGTTTTCCCACCAAGCAATATTTAACTAACTGATCTGTTAAATGATTAGATCATTCTTTAGAGCCTCCTGGCTGTTTTTTTTTTTGTTTTTTTTTTTTTTTAAACATTTTTTTTCAATGTCTCACTGCTATTTTTCTGCTGTGTAAACATTCCCTTAGTGTTTCCCACTGAAACTAGGGTAGCTAGTAGCTGTAGCATAGTCAAGATACAGGCTTCCTGCTTCTTGAACTGTTTGTATTGGTTTGTCTGTTCTGAGCACATTTTCCAGACCACCTTGGATTGGAAGGGGCCTATCTGCACCTTTGTGAGAGAATGATGCCGTTTGGGACCTGACTGATAAAGGGAGGCCAGTCTAGGGCTTGGAATAAGCATACCCATTGGCCTTTTGAATCTTTTTAGACTTTTTTCAAGTTTTAGTTTCTGGTATTTAGGTCCTGCATTTGAGCAGGTTTCTACTTGATTGTGCATTGTACAGCACTGCACACCACCGCACAGTTGTGTGCCAAAACCAGACAGCTAAATTCAACACATTTTCCCTTAAAACTCAGGCAAAAATAACTATTCACTGAGCTCCTCGGTGATTGTTTCTGAAAAGCCACCCCTAGTGACAACAGTCTTCAACCTAGCAGTATGGACAGTTGGACTACTCTTGCTTCTCCTGCAAACCTTGTTGACTTGGGTCTCTATACACAGTGTAGCAATTGTCTCATGTGCACAGACAACCCTCTACTAATAACAGAATCTAGTACAGTGCAAGAGATGTATTTCCACCAAGAACCTAGAATCCATGCTCTCTCTCCCTCAAAACAGTATCACAGAGAAGGTTGTCAACTCACCCACCGCTACATATTCACATAGCACCACTACACCTAAACATACCACTGCTCACACACACAGCACGCATCAAATACATAAATCCACATATGCAGAGGTAATCTCAAACTACTTACTGAAGCACCAGAGACCTCCAAAACACAAGACTGCTACATCCAGCACAGCCTCCACAGCACCCATGACACATAGCAACACCAGTGTCCCACCCACCAAGCCCGTAAGGTGTAACACTAAAAAAAAAAACAAGTTTTCTTCTCATTGGAGACTCAGTAGTGAGACACATGGATGTACCATTTACCAGGCTGGACAAGGAGAAAGTCACAGTCAGCTGCCTGTCTGGTGCCAGCATTCGTCAAATCATGCATGCACTCAGGTCTCTTAGCAGCAAGTTCTGTTATGACTCTATCATAGTTCATGTTGGTGTGAATGACCTGAGACATACTTCACTGGACTATACGAAAAGAGACGTGATCGAGCTCTCTGAGTATGTGTCCCAGTCCGATATGTCCCTAGCCTTGAGCAGCATACTACTCTCACCTAGAATAATGCCACAGTATAAACAAAAAATGATTGATTTCAATAATTGGCTTAGTTTTTGGTGTCATTCAAAAGGGTTCCAGTTCCTGTCTGCGTAGACAAACCTTGCTGCTTTGCCAGAGACAGTTTATACCTGGCATCTCTAGGCTTTCAGCTGCTGGCAAAGGCTCTTGCCTCCCCCATAGTGTCTTTTTAGGCAAGGTGTCAAAAATAACATTACCAATGTAAAATTAAACAGTCTGAACAAAATAAGGGTCATGCTGCTAAATTCTAGGAGCTTAAACCAAAAAACTGCACTCTCTGGAAGCACTTTTATCACTAGAAGATGTAGATGTCTGTACAGTCATTGAAACCTGGTTTGAGGCCTCAGAGACTTCTCCAGCCCTGCAAGGCTGCAATGCCTTCCACACCTTTAAACCACAAACTGAATGTGTGAAAACCAAAGGAAGTAATGTTTCAATCTATATTAGAAATAAATTCATCTCCTGTCTAGTTAGGCTGGACAACTGCATGGAGTTACTCCAGGTCCAGATTACTGTGGGTAAGACCCCATTCCAGTCCTAGCCAGTTACAGATCTCCCTCCATGGGTCATGACACCCATGAAGCCTACTTAACCGAACTCAAGACAACCAAATTTTACTAAACACACTGGTTATGGGGGATTTCAATTATCTCTCCATCAACTGGGAAGCCTACTCTAGCCCAAACCCACTAGCACAAAAGTTTCTGGACTCTGTGTATTCAAATGCCCTGGAACAAATTGCCATACCCCGAAAAGAGGAACAAGCATTCTAGATCTGGTCCTCACCAACATGTCAAACAGGTGCACTGCTGCTGTTGTACCCTCATTAGTTAAAACTGACCACAAATCCATCACCTTCGAAATGACACTAACACCAGAACTCACAAAGGATGAACTCAGACTAAAAAAGTTCGCCAAGGCAAACTATACCCTCCTAGGTGAAGGTATAAATGCATACCAAGCCCCGCCCTAAGTTGAAAGTGGTAACTACACCAAAGCTTACACCAACGCTTAATCACTTGCATAAATGCATAAACTCGGCTGTACCAGAAATAATCAAAGCTAAAACCTCAAGCAAAATCAAGCTGCCATGATGGACAATCAGCATCAACAAGCTCTACAGTAAATGCAAAAAGTTGCTGTCCAAGAAAACAAAGGCAAGGCCCCAACAATAGAAAAGCAGCCTCCTCAGCCTCAACAGGCAAATAAGACAACTTGTCAAGTCCTTCAAGAGCTCCTTTGAGAGAAACGTAGCAAGTACTGCCAAGGATAACTGTAAGGCATTTTATAGCTATGTACGTAACCTAAAGGGTAAGACCCAAGCATGTGCATAACTGGTGGCCAACGGTATCACACACACTGACCCTACAGAGATAGCAAACCTGCTAGTGAATAGGTTTGGAGAAAATTTTACTCCCTTATCCCCTCTTAACTTACAACAAGCCCTCCCCCAAACTTCCCCACCACCTTACATTTTTGAAGAGCAGGTCCTCAAAGCCCTGTCCAAGGCAAAGAACACAGCCTCTATGGGACCAGATGATATTCCAGGATGTCTTCTAAACAGGCTTAAACATGAACTAGCATCGCCACTAAGTACCCTTTTCAGTCATAGCCAAACCACAGGCTTTGTTCCTGCGGAATGGAGAACAACTACAGTTATTCCCCTCCACAAAGGTGGCCTAGCGACAGACCCGGGGAATTATAGACCCATAAGCCTGACCAACTTCATCTGTAAGGCCATGGGACGTATCATTTTGGACAGCATAAATAAAGACATAGATGACCTCCAAACCCTGGCTTCTACCCAATTCAGCTTCATGAAGGGCAGATGCTGCCTGTTAAATCTAGTGGATTTCTTTGAAAGTTTGACCAAGATCATTGATAAGGCAAATCTGTGCATACAGCATATTTCGACTTGGCGAAAGCTTTCAACAGAATACAACATTCAGACATTATCAATAAGCTTAACAAACTGAATGCAAACCCCTTTGTTGTAAGATGGGCTGCCAGTTGGCTCGCAAACCAGACACACACTTTCAAAGTAGGTTACTGCACATCACCCAGCAGACCTGTTACCATTGGGGTGCCACAGGGGTCAGTGCTGGGCCCTCTACTGTTTGGTGTATACTTCTCAGAAGTTCAGGCCAAAATTAAGGGGATGTGGCTGACCAAGTTTGCAGATGACTGCAAACTAGGTGCAGTCACTGAATCCCCATATGATGCCAGTATACTCCAGGAGGGTCTGACACAGACCAAGGACTGGTGTACTAGTCACAGTCTAAATCTGAATGCAAAGAAATGAATCATCACTCCATTCATCACAAACAATGTCCCTTCGCACTATCTAATCAACAACAATACCCTAAGTAACCATGAAGTGGTAAGGGACCTGGGATCACAGGTTGACTGCAACCTTAATTTAGACCAACAGATGTCTACCATAGCAAGGAAAGCTTTCCATGTAGCACACTTGGTTAGTAAAGGTTTTGCCTCGAAAGTAAAAGAGGTTATAACTCCCTATATTCGGTACTTATCCAGCCCATAATTGAGTATAACACCCCATTCGGCATGTAATGTGTGAAACACCTGCAGCAATTAGAGAGACCTCAGAGGTATCTAACAAATAAGATCAAGGGCCTCCAGCATATGTCTTACATGGACCAACTAAAATATCTGTCACTATACTCCATATCATATAGACTTCTTAGGGGAGACTTATGCCTGGCCTACAGAGCAATCCCAGACTCAAACCTAATGATTTACTGCATATCCATAAACCTAATGATTTACTGCATATCCATAAATCAAATGGGTCTAGAGCTACCCATTCCAGGGACTTAAATATGGCCTGTGACTTAAATAGGACATGCTGGAGGGACAGATTTATCTCCCAGCAACTGCCACGTCTTTGGAACAGGCTACCAATTCATCCAAAACAAAGCACCTCTATGACACTTGGATGAGTAGATGGGGCACTGTAAATTCTTGCCAGGAATAGTGCCCACAACACTCTGGGATGTGGGCAGTCATCACTAAATGCAATCTTGGGTATTACCTAGCACTTCTATGGTATTACATTGGGTTGAAACGGCTATGCTTAAAATGACCTCTGGGTTGATAGCCGAGTAATCTCCTATGATCCTATGATCACCTCTACCAAAGAAGCAGACAATAATACCATTAAGTATTGCCTTATTAATAAACACATTTGTAAGTAGGATTGGAAGAATCATTTAAAAAGTAGAAATGTACAAATAGTATTCAGTTATTTTATACTGCATGACTGTATTACTTATAACTGTCTACCATAAAAAGAAAGGGTAATACAAAAACCACAAACCTGGGAATTCAATAAACTCCGTGTAGGCTTCAGGCTAAGCCTACATGGAGCTTACATGTATGGACAGTGAGCAGCAGCGCTAATTGCATATGCAGGCAGTGCACCACATTGAAAAGTAAACAAGTGCAATTTTGTGGCCAGCAACAGTGTTGCTGGCCAGGAAACCATGTAAACCAACACACGGAGAACAGCAGACATGTAAACTCTGTTTACCTATGGGCAAACTAGGTCTGCCAGATTGTTTTGAAAGCAACAATCACCACCATGTTTATTAATAAAGCAATGTATATATCTCCAACGGAACTACTTCACTTGACCTAAAATTCATTTAACTGACACCCATTTGACCGACACCCAATTGGGCTAAATTTCATTTGAGTGATTCCCATTTCACCGACACCTTACAGTGCTGAATTTCAACATACTAAATCTTAAACCATAGACAAGCACACTTAGAACACCAATAACTAACCCTTTCCAGAACTTAAAAACTACTTACTAACCCTCTTAACAGAAACAAGACAATATACAACCAAACTAGATGCTCCCCCTAATTATATATATTAACTCCAGGATTGTACTACAGTGGGGAAAGGGCATATACCTTTAACTTGCCTTACAGTATTCTGCACGCTGCCACTACTGCTGCTGGGAATGCACAAAACATTCACCAAATTACTTTAGATATGTCCCATAAAAATGTAAATAGAAAAAAAAAAACACATTTAGAAACACTGCAACACTACTTTCTACATGACTATTGGAATTCTAACAGTCAGCACTATAAGTTACAGTAATTCTTTTTATCACAAGCAAGTTACAGGTGAAGGAAACCCCACAACAAGTCTGTCTTAACTGTCAGTGAAATGGGAGTCAGTCAGATGAGTTTTAGGTCAAATGAAATTTAGGTCAATTGGGTGTCAGTCAAATGGGTGTCAGTCAAATGAGTTTTAGGTCAAGTGAAGTAGACCCAGTTCCAACACATTACATGAAAGTATACAGTGCAGAGTATTGTGGAAATCTGTTTTAGGCATACTGAATAAAAGTTGTGTAAATGATCAGTAAGGGTACATAGACTGCATTATAAATAGTCAAAGGAAGTATATGTATTGAAAAGGACACATACATGAATTGTAGGAATGAACACAGGGGAAGAGGACAGGTGAAACATGGTAATATACAGCAGATGAGGGCATGTCAGTGAAAACAGTGGTAACATGAACACTAACCACATATCGATATGATACAGTATGGACTGCACAATTACTGCATATCCTGTGACTGTCACACAAGGTGACATATCATTGGAGAAGATTTTTTGTGCTATAAGCATCCTGACATGAACAATGGAGAGTACATATACCAGGAGTGGTATATACAATAGGGTTAGGTGCATATTGTGAAACTGTGCAGAATGGGTTTCCTGAATATGAATGTAATGTCAGCACAGGTCTCAACCAAATGGGACACATAGTAACAGGCTAATGGACAACAGTAGACAGAAGCACACACAATCATGGACAATATCAGAATAACACCACCAGTAATTCCATGTCTTTGATGTAACATCTGTGATTGTGAATGATCATAGATGGTGCTGCAAAAGCACACTTGTACAACTATTATGATTTGTCAGCAATCGCTGAGGGAACATCTGCCGGAGGTGTTAGGCAATCTTGGTTAGTTGACAGGTGTGCATACTATATATATATATATATATATATATATATATATATATATATATGGCACAATCCACACTGTTGTATAATGTAACCCATTCCAACAATGTTGTCAATCAGCTATGTATTTACTGTGTACATTACAGACACACATGCATCTTGTATAATACTTTGATGGGGGTTCCACACCATCAACCAGTAATGTGTACGCAACAAAAATAATATTTTGGTATGGCCAATAAGATGAATGGGAAGTCACTGTGGCAAACGTGGTGCACTTATTTTATTTATTTATTTATTTTACATTTTGACCGGGAAAAGTCTGACTGAGCTTTTTTCAGCAGAGGCCCGGGGAGAAAAGCTCCATAACATTATACAGTACAGTAGACAATTTAAGACCCCAAACATTATACAGTACAGTAGACAATTACAGAAGCAGAATATACCAAAAAGGATGACCAAGTCATTGTTTTACAAGTAGTAACAGCATTTTAACAAGTAACAAGTAATACCACTCATCATTAAAAACAGGCTGTGTGAGAGAAGACATTTACATCGAATGTAAACGTATTGCATTAATATAGACAATAGTTGCTTCAGGTGATGGTTTAGAGGAGAAATTTTAGGAAGAGAAGAGTTAAACTTGATTAACTCATCCCTGGAAGATGTGTTGTGAGGTACATGAAAATGGTGTGTTGCACTCAGTTATTGGTGTGCTGAGGGCTGAGAACTATGGAGCTATAATGCTATTTGATGTGGATGCTCTGCACATACTCAGGAGTTGTGTTACATACAAGGAAGTAGTCGCCACTGTGGGCACATGCTGGTGAACATTCAGCAGACCATCTACCTGATTACACAGGCCACATACCTATTGATCTGCCCATGGGGGTATCTTATAATTAGGTTGTGCATTTGCTTTTATAATATAACAAATCCCCCCACATGATTTTTGTTCTTCTCCTGTGCCTCCATGGCTGTGGCAGCAATCCTTTGTTTGTGTTGATACTGTGTCTGTATTATACTAATATCACACTTGGATTCAATGATTGTCCACAAGCTACAGTCTTCCACAAAGCTGTTTGGACAAAGAATGTGCAAGCCATTCCTGACAGTGGATATTTAAATAATGAACAGGAAAGGGCATAACACAGAGCCCTTTGGTATGGACCTGATGACTGGACTCTAGATATAGGTCATTTCACACACTTCACCATATTTATTTGTCATGTATGTGACCACTGGTCTACCCACTTGGTGGTATAGGTGACAGTGTCTCAGTAATACCTTAGTGTGGATTTGTGTCAAATGCCTTGGCCAGGGCAAGTTATGCTGGGTGTTAGGGCATGATGTCAGCCTCCACAAAAACACAGTATATGGTGTGTGATTCTCTTTTTTGACCAGATTAAAGGTATTAAAATGGGGTAGTTAGGAAAGTGGTGAAATGGGGACAAGCATGGGGAAGAACAAAGGGAAAGCAATATAGGAATGTGCAGGAGGGAGGTAGGAAAGAACCATAGCTATCCACTTCTTCAACAGTGTAAAAGTGTACAGAATATTAGCTGAGTTTGGAATGCCACTGTCACCTCAACAAAGAGGAGTGACAACAATGCAATTATGTTGTATAGCCAATTGGACTGAATCAGGTGTGTCAAGAATACACATACGCAAAGTGGAGAGCTATGTATGGGACAATAGTTTTTGTGGGACAGGTGCCCTTTTTTGTACTTCAGTAAGAGAGGAATGTTGATAAGAGACATACATATTTCTGGGTCAGGTAAATAGGGTAGATGAGGAAGCAGATGCAAACAAACAGGACAAACAAGACACAGGGATGGTGAGGGTCATGACAGGTTGGAGGATACCATGATTGGGGTTAGGGAGGGAATAACTGATGCTCACGCCCATCAAGCATGGGGACAGTGAGAATCTAGTCCTCACCTGCAAGACTGTCATCACTGTCCCCTTACTCTGCTGGCTGTTGGAGTGCTTGATGTATTTTCCTACAGACCATAAAAGACAGCATCCTCTCCACCCAGCATAAGCATGCACCAATGGTGCTGTGCATGTCCCTACACACCAAGCCTGGCAACTCATGGTGGGTAATAAAATCCCCACTTCCGGCAGTACTTCTGGAGGGTACCACAGCACCAGCTGCCAGGGTAGTGTTATCTGATGTAGAGAGCCCAGGCAGTGCAGGGGCAGCAGAGGCAATACTGACAGCTGAGTCATAGATGTGCTGGGCATCAGTGCAGGAGCCGGTGGAGCGGGGGCAGGCTGAGCCATGGAGGCTGGCCTACCTTCCTGTGCTGTAACGCATTTTGTGATTTGTCAGAGATGGATGACATGAAACCATTTTGATGACACACAGAAAATTAAAAAAGAGAGCTAAGGGTTGGGGTAAGAGAAAAAAGAGATAATTAGTACCATCATATATTACATACAATGCATTATCCCAATAATAAAGTATTTATCTCTACTTTTACATTTAAGTATACTTCTTAACAACTAGAAACTATAAGTAATGATTGCTCAAAGTAATCCTTGCAATGCACATATATTGCACATATGCTTGGTTAAATTATACAGATTACATTAACAGCAGGGCATTTGTTGAAATTAAATTATGTAATATTTTTAAAGGATTCTGCTATATATTTGTTACTTGAGGTATCGGAACCCACAGCATCATACTACAGTATTAGACTTGAGTCCTACAGTTGGTTTGTGCTACAGACTGAAGCATGCATGCTTGCTTTTACAGTTAGGATATGCATGGTTAATTTGCTACTACTATATAGAAGAGCAATACTTTAAAATAGTTATGTTGTGCTGCATACATGCCCCTTGCTTCCCCCAGTCTCTCTAGACACTCAGCATGGGCTTCTCTATTCCCCATTATCTCTTGTTTGGCTGTTGAATAAAAAGAACAAGAGAAGAGCATTAAGCATACCAGTTTTGTATCTATCCAGCTGCCTATCTACTTTTAATTATCTGTATCTGTATACTTACACAATTGTATGCATACCTCTGAACTTCTTAGTGCAAGAAATCTGGGCAAGGCCTGACATGATCGGGGGACAAAGGCCCAAAAATAGGGAGACATTTTAAATATTGCTCTTATAAACTTAGAAAGTTGCTAGAATATCAAGATTTTGTTAGCCTGCATTTTCTGAAGGATATGAAGTCTGAAACTCAAATGTCATTATATAGTGACTTTAATCCCAAATCATCCCAATAATTTGCCAGAAATCCACAAATTGTATGAGGAATAGACCAAAAATATGAGGCAAAAATCTGGGCATTCTGTGAAAATCAGGACAGTCAAGAGGTGTGACTGTGAGATGTCTGTAGTCCTAAAGTCATCCAGCTAATGGTTGAGTGTATCTTGCTTGCACCTTTTGAGATCATTATAGTGGTGCCTACACCATTCTCCAATGCGTGGAATGCCAGTCTCACTAGAGATGGTCTAGCCCAAACTATTCCATGCCTCAGACTTTTACTAGAAGCCAGTATAGACCCCTTGCAAGAGCCTTCAGCTGTAGTGCTTTACAAGGAGTCCATTAAAGATTCTAGATTCCTCAACACCCCACCTCCGCACCCTAACTTGGGCACCTTCCCTTCTACCTTGAGACATGCTTGACCATGCTTAGCTGGTTTGCACAATGGAAAGAAAAGCTGCAACAATGTTTTTTTGAAATCAAGAATGTCTGCTTTGTGTGTGGGGCATTAAGCCAGGTTTGTACAACAGTAAGCGACACATAAATGTGACAAAGCTTACCTTGTTTTATCCTTTTGAGCAGTGTTTATGTTTTGTCCTTAAAAGACAAATGTGGGACTTGAACAGTGATCTACAGATAGTGTACACTGTGTGGACCACTGCATTTAGCAGATGTGCTGCAAACACATGACTTACAGGCATGTTTATCATAGAAGTACATTACATGACATTTATTCTATTTACTGTTTCCCATGTTTGCACAAAGGAGTTCACAATGCAAATAATATTATTAAAAAATAAATAAACATTAGCAAATAAATGTTAACACTCATTAAAGATTTTTGCACAAGTCAGCATTTGAACTGTCATACCAATCAACATACAAAACACAGTAAGTGTGTCTTATCCCTCTTTGCCACAGAAACATCTTTGCAGCAGAAACAAGAACATCATGGTGCATACAAGCAAGTCCAAAATTGTCCACAGTATTAATAAAATATATGGCACTTGTACACTCTCAGTTGCTTGCACATGTGTTAATTTCAGATGTAGTGCAATGAGTGATCACACAACCATTTATGACTATTGTTTGCAGCAATGCAACTCTGTCTTATCTTTGTATGGTGTTCATTCGTCTCTTATCTGCGCAGTAATCTGAGACATGCAGTCTGTAAGGCGTTTTGTATCATTGTCCTTAAAATGTATGAGAACATTAAATGGAATGATATACAGTTTTCAGCAAAGGAAGTGGAGTTGGGATATTACTGAACAGAAACTGAGAAATGTCTGTTGCTTACATACATTTAAAACCTTGATACAACTACTTATGCACTTTGTAAGTGTAACGTGGCTGACACACCCACTGGAGATAAGGAAGTCTGAATTGCTGTTGTGTTTTCCTTCTCTCTACCAGTAATCATTCACAGTTGCAATCCATTAGCAACAAACACTGAGGGAGTACCTGCACTATGTTTACACTTGTTACATGGAGCCAAGAATTTGGGATTCAGCAATTCTAATGAGTTCACACCTCATTTACATCTTCGCCATGCTCACAGGCCTGAATCTACACTATAAAAAGGTAACCATGTAACTAGTAAACCTGAAGGTAAGGAGCGTTGTGTATATGGAAAACACAAAAGAAGATTGCTATTACTTTGGATTTATCTGCACAGAAACCTACTGATCTTGATAAGATATGATTGCATTTTCCAATTATATACTGGATTTGCTCCCATGTAACTAGGAAAATATATGCATTAGCAAATTGTATCTGTATGCACTTCTTAGACGTTTACTGATGGCATAGGCATTTTTGGCAGGGCATTTTACTTTCTCAGATACACAGCCTTATTAAATTTCATCAGAAGTGTTACTGTTACAACTGTTTCTTTACACTCTTCTATGTTATGTCAGTGAACTGCAAATGTTCTATATTGTCAATGACACTGGGGTGTTAGCTTTCTAGGATGGTTGATAGACACCTTTAGGGGAATGCTGGGCACAGGTAGATGTGACTGGCAATTGCATAAAAATGACTGTTCTGTGGTAAATTTATCCACGTTTTTGGGACAGTTTGAAAGCACTTAACTGACTGATGTGTTGTTCCTTGTTTAGTACAAACTGTCATTTGTCTGTTGTTTTGGGGGTGAGGGAGCCAAGTTCCATTTCTGTGTTTCCACAATGAAAAAAAAATGTTTTTACAGAGGTTTGCGTTGCTATTGTTAGTCCTTGTTTTGGATCAAATCTTGGTTTGTGTGTATGTTACAACCACATAACCCTTTTTTACATTTGAATAACTGAAGTTTTTTATTTCTTCACTGGGGAGTATTGAAAAACTAATAATATGTGTTATATCTAAGTAGGACTTTTATTTATGTGATATTTATGTATAGTATCCTTCGTTTGTGTCTTATGTCACCTAGGATTATGGGACCCAAGCATCTTAAACCCTGCAAATCCACCTTCATTGAATGGCAGAATAATGTGATTGTACAAGCCTTTCATCAACATGGTGCCTTTCTGTTTGAGAGAGGATGTGGGGATTGTCTGGAAGAATGCAAATTTGGAACCAGAAAATGAATGACGTCAATGCTGTTGGAGCGTTCAGTGGGGCATATGATCAGGTGCATCATAGGGCCACTGATATGATTTCATTGGCCCATGGACAGCTAGCTACCGGGAGAGGACTTGCTACTGAACCACCACCAATAACAAATGAAGAGTTCCTGTCCACTGTCAAGGATCCAGAGAGCTCAGTGGAAAGTCCACAATAGCATGTGATTGATGTTGGTGCTGCTTTTCAGGGAGAAAATTATGTCCCAGGTGGAGCTTCCAGGTAAGCTTACATACATCAATTTTAATGACTTCTTGTATAATAAAATACTGGAAGCAGTATTTAAGTTAGTTTAATATATTTCTTGGGGGGACAGGACCTATTTATAGATTGATACAGTTAACAACACATTCTGGTTCATTACACATGGGCTTGGGGTGGATATGTCATCTACATTTTAGTTAAATGTATTTTTAATAGACATATAAAGGCAAAAAGTTTTCACCCTGTGTTATTGGTATTGTGATGGTTTCCATTTCCTTAAATTTTGCTTAACTTCTTCCAGGACCATCCTCCCTAGCAAGTATGGCGTCATCTGCAAATGGCAAGCCAAATATTTTTATTTCAGTACTGATGAGCATTTCACAGAAATATGCATTCATCCGTATGTGTGAAGTGGGTGTCAGGACAGTGTGTGTGTTGCTGCATCATCTTTGATAGTGGCACCAGTGTTAGTTTGTTAGCATATATTAAATTGTAGTAGTGTAGCTATTAATTTCTTTCATGTGTTTGTTGCTTATTAGCACAGGTGATCCTGACAGTGGAAGTGTATGACTCTTACCACCTGATGTCAGAGTAGTGGCAGACTCTGATGATGATGGTGGTCAAACACAGGCACAGTCAGGGGGTGCAGAAGTTGAATCTGACACTGAGGTTGACATTCAGCCATCACCTGTAATTCTGTTGGACACAGACAGTAGGGCTAATCAAACCCATTCAGTGCGCCCTAAAATATTGGACAGGTGGAGGGTGAGACACTTGATCAGGATAGTGTAGTTACTGTGGCTTCAATACCTGTTGACTCTGGCTGTAGCCAAAGTGTGGGTGAGGTGCCATGCAGGAAGTTTGTTAGCGGTGCTCAGAGGAGACCTGCTGTCCATCCTCCACCTGATCCTGGTGTGTCTTTCTGTGCCACTCCACCTTTGTTTAGGGCCATCATGAAGGTGCAGGCATGTTCCAATAGGGCCTCCAAGGAAATGCTTAGGGTTGCAGATGTGGCACAGGCTGACATGTGTGACTGCCTGCACTATACTGCCGATTCAATGGATCGGATGAATGGCATGTTGGAACAGGTGGTGTCTGTAATAGAACATCTTCTGGGAGGGGGAATGGCATTCACTTGGACATAGGTAAGCCACATCATCTGATGTTAGCTAATGTGGCCATGCTCAATCATGCTCTTGTAGTGGCACTATTTCCATTGCTCCATCAGTGGTTGAGGTGTCCAACCCAGACATGCAGGGCATGGGGTCGTGGTCCTGGATGTACTTGTGAGGAGAGCTCATCCAGCAGACATCAGTCATGTTTAAGTAGCAGCAGTGCATCTGACAGTGGGCATGGACATGCCATTGCAACTCCTGGGAGAGCCAGTTCTCAGGGTCAGTGATGCTGGCGATGAATTGTCACCTCTACCATGCATGGCTCAAGTCTGTCCAACATACCAGGATGTAGAGCAAGCACAGAGCTTGACTGTGTTCTTGCATACACTCACACACCGATTTCACCTGCAGTGCCCATATAGACACGCACACATAACAGTTACATACGTCAGCCGTGAGGCTTATGGGTCATTCTGTCTCAGTGGCCATTTGATATTTTATCCAAATGTCTGCACGTTTCTCTTTCTTACTCACACTCTCTCACTACCTTTTGTTTCAGCGTAGGCCTCCTGCCCCCACCACACACACACGCACACACACACAACACATTGTGCAAATGATAATAACTGTGCCATATCCTTGTTTTCTATCTTTTGGATTCAGGGATATGTAAGTGTTTTGTCTGATGCTCAGGGTGCATAGCTGACTTAGTGCTTAGTATATCTGTGTTTGTGATGCTGTTTTGTAAATTGTACTGCTTTCTTACAGGTTTTTGTAATCTGTACATCCATCTCAACCTATTAGACCAACAAAGCTGGACCAAGCCATAAATGAAAGTGTGACAAAGGCCCAACAATGGGGAGAGTTTTTAAAAATGTAGTCTTACAAACTTAGTTGATAGAATAACAGATTTTGCATTACTATTTTTATGGGGTTTTTTTCTGAGGGATATGAAGTGTGAAACTGAAATGTGTGTCATCATTTTCAAATTTCACTCTCTAATGATTTGGCAGTACAAAAGTCTGAAGCCAAACTGTGGACATTCAGAGAAAATCTGTACATTTTAGAAGTATGAATGTGTGAATCTTTGATACACTAGGCCTATTAGTTGATAGAGGGCACATGAATTCACATAAGTTACTGCTGTCACATCTTGATGTAATTGCTGTAAAAGTCACCCAAGTTATACTTACAGTAAACTCTCAGTTAACTGCACCTATGGGAATTGGTAGATGCTGGATAACTGTAGTTTCTGTTTGCTTGAGAGTTACCATTAAAAATAGGCCTGACTAATACTGTACCCTATACTATTTGTTTGGTTTGACATGTTCTCAGGTTGGGGAGAGAAGGAATTTATTCCTATCTTCCTTTTTAAAAACTATAAA